>NC_056737.1:501835645-502045645 GCF_019279795.1 Protopterus annectens
AAGTCAAGGCCCTAGTACAGTGGGCCTTGACTCTGCCTGTAATAGTTTTCTCATGGTGAGTATAACAAAGGGTAATAATTTTAGACTACCGTTTCGAAATAGTCTGTTTTGACACAGGTTGTACCTTCTTCTTACCTTCACAAGAAATGAGCAATTGATCCAAAGAAATGAAAGATTTGGTTCTGTCAAGACAGTACCTGAGTTATCTGTGGACATCCAAGTTATGGAGGATCTTTTTTCCCTCACTTTTAGTTTCAGGAAAGAAAACAGGAAGATGGATACTTTAGTTTAAATGAAACTCAGATACCACTTTAGGCATAAAAGAAGGATTAGTTCTCAAAGAAACCATGTCACTTTGGAACATGATATATGGTTGACTGACCATAAGAGTTTACAACTCAGATACTCTTGCTGCAGATGTAAGAACAAGTAAACTTTTTCCACATGAACTACCTCACGTCAGCAAGATTAGCTGGTTAAAATGGAGCAAGTGTTAGCTTCTCTAACACAAAATTAAGATCCCAAGGAGGGGCCATCAGTTTTCTTGGAGGACTCTTATGCAAAACCCCTTTCAAGAATATTTTGACATGAGACTACATTGAAAGAGGAGGATCCATGGGCAGTCATGCTTAAATGGCTGATAAATGAACACTGACAGAGCAATAAAAAAGGCCATAGGATAGTAACTCACACAAATATTGTAGAATCAGAGAACAACTAGCCCTGTAGGAGCACTGGGTATGTTGTTGGCACCAAACAGAAAGCCTTTTCCATTTGTTAACATGTGATTCTCTAGTAGCAGGCTTTCTTGCCTCCATTAGTACCTACTACACATCCTTAGTAAACAAGTACCTAAAAAGAATTAAGACCCTATCATTCTGGCAATCAATTGAAGATGACTGATGTTGCAATGTATCAAACACCCCTGTTTTTGTGTGAGTAAATCCAGTCTGTGAAGGAAGCCTCTGGTACTTGTCCCTACCAAAAATTCTTCCAAAAGAAAGGAGAACCACAGCTGCCTGGGCCAGATGGGAGTCACCACAATGATCTTGGGAGATTCCTTATGAATCTTCAGAAGTACCCTGGATATTAGTGGTAAGGGTCAAAAAGCATACAGGAACATTCCTGTCCAAAAATAAAAAAAAGAAAAAAAGAAAAGGCATCTGTCTTCCATACTATCTTGCATGGAGTCCTAACACAGAATCTTGCCAGTTATTTGGTCAGAGAAGAGGCAAAGAGGTATACTTGAGGAACTCTCCACAGATGTATCAAATTGTGGAAGACCCTATTATCGAGTTTCCAGTCTGCCCTGGTCCTACTCAGCTTGTCAGCCACATAATTTTGCTTTGACAGAATGTAGGATATCTATTGAGTGAGATTGTGCTGTAAAGCTATATACTAAGCTAACAGGATTAGTCTGCAAAGGGGATATGATTTGATTCCCCTTTCTTGATGATGTACCATGACTGTTGTATTGTCCGTTCTCACTTCAAAAGGTCCTGGGGACCAAAGATGGTTCTGAGAGTTGAGTGCCTTGATTAGGGCAAACATCGCCTTGATATTTTTGTGCTTGCATCTGTCCTTGGTATCCCATCCCCCTGTACGTTTTCCCTCCTGAAATTGCTCTCTAAGCAAAGTCTGAAGTGTCTGTGGTCACTGACTGCTTTGGAGCAAGGAGGGAGAGGGAGAGACCTTGATTTAGGGATATATGTTATCTCCATTAAAAGATATGTCTTCTGACAAATATTGGCACTGGAATTTGAAAAGATAAAGGGTGATGATGCTGAGGCCAGAGATTTCAGATACCACTACATCTTTCTCATGTAGAGTAATGCCAGGGGTATCATGAAAATCCCAGATGTTATGAGATCCAAAATCCTGAAGTATTCCCTAGCAATGACCAAAGTCAGATTCGAAAGCCTTAGAAATAGATCTAGATAAAGATCTATTTTTTCCTGTGGAAGAAAGGTTCTTTGAACTAAGATGTCTGTTTGACATCCTAGGAACACAATAGTGTGTGACAGAGTCAAGAAAGACTTTTGAATGTTCTCTTGGAATCCCAGCTTGAGTAAAATATCTCTTACCCAACAGAGAGATTCCTGACACTTTAAAAAAGAATCTTCAAAAATAAGCAAGTATCTAAATATGAAAAAATGTGGATACCGTGTAGCCTGCAATGAGCTATAACTGTAGCTAGACTCTCTGTGAAGCCTCCTGGGGCAGTAGATAATCCAAAGGCTAAGGCATAGAACTGATAATGTGATCCAGACACATAAAACTGTATGAAACAGCTGAAGTGATGTGATGATAAACATCTTTTAAGTCTAGTGTTGCCAGGAAATTGAAATAGGAGGAAGAGGTAACAGCTTGTGGAGTGACATAATTTTGAATTTGGGCAATATCACAAACAGGTTTTGGAAAGAAATGTCAAGAAGTGGTATCCAAGCATTTTCTTTCTTTGGCACTAGGAATATCCTTGAATAAAAGCCATACACCATCTGCGAAGGAGGAAACTATTCTATAACTCCTTGGGACAGCTTGTGATGAAGAACTGTTTGAAACAAAAGAACCTGATCTGGAGGATGAGGAAGGACTCCCTGGAAAGGAGGAATTTCCACCCATTGCCACCTACAACAGTGATGGATGATTTTTAGAACCCAATTGTGTGAAGTAATCCTTAGCCAAAGAGAAAAAGCAGAGATTCAGACTTTCTAGAAGAAAAAAAATGAGCCAGGATGGGAGGGGGTCACAAAGTTGCATTAACAGTCAGTCAGACTTGTTAGACTTTCCTTGGTTTTGGGAAGTTCAAGACTTCTTTTTGGAATACCTTTGACATTTCTTCTTAAATTTTTACTTGTATTTTGTTCAGACTGTTTATTCTGTTATTTTTTTTTTTTTTGCCAAAGTTGGATATTTGGAAAAGGAGGGCTGAAAAATCTTAGACATTCTATGGATCAGTTGCTCCTTTCATCACACTTTTAACCACCTCTGCAGCAGAGAGGCCAAACACTAAATCAATATCCATGGAGAATTTAAAATTTCATTTTGATCATCATCTGGGAGGCTCTGAGAATGTAACCATGCAAACCACCTCAAAACAGTACCAGTGGCCATAGCCCTGGAAGAAGTATCAATAGAGACGTTCACACAATGTAAACACTAAGTAGTGACCTATGCAATAGCCGGAACTCAGTTATTTAAAGCAGATTGTTCCTCACAAGAAGAGACTGTAGATAAAACATTCCTCTTACTTTCACAATGTGTCACAACAAGCTTAAACATATGAACAACATGACAATTCAAAATTCTGAAAATCAAAGTTGCAGAAGTATACACTTTTTCCCCACACCTACCAATAATTTCCCCATGCTTATCAGAAAAAGTAGGATTGGAGTTAACTAAGTGTTTAGCAGCAGTGGGATCAACTGCAGGTAGAGCTGCTAGGTCTGGTTTGGGAATAGTGTGCACAAATGTAAAAGACTGAGGAACTTTACACATCTTATCTGCCTTTTAGGGGCAGCTGGCTGGATATCAGGAAAATTGCAGGCAGTTACACATACATCCTCTAAAACAGATAGAATGGGAGGGATGGGTGTAGGTTCTGGGAAATATTTCTATAACGACTCATAGTATTTTCTGAGGGACTGGGACACCTTAGTGTTCTCCCACCAAAAAACTTTGGCATATTCTAGCAAGTCTCAGAAAAACAGAACCCCCCCCCCCCCCCCACTGGGAGAATCAGACACTGAACTCTCCTCTGAATCTGAATCAGAAATCTGAGGAAAAAGCCCTGTATCCTTTTTGAGTCATAATCTTGCATCTCTTTGGGAAAACAGAAATCCCTCTTTCTTTTACCAGAAACTACTTTACAAGAAGTATCAATAGCTTGATTTAACCCCTGAGCCAGATCCAGTAAGCTACTCATATCAAAAGAAAATTTTGAAGAAGTCGATACATGCTTAGTTTTCTGTTTCTTTTTGACAGCAAAACTGAGGCCAACCATGCTACTAATGGCGGCAGCAGCAGCTTCCGCAGGTATGGCCACAGCACTCTGACATGACAGGGAAACCTTCCCTGTTCATTCTCCCAGGACCAATAAGAGTGACTCTTCCTTGCCAAGTGACAGGACACCAACAGCTGCAGAAGAAGTAGCTAACCCCTAATCTACAGTGGCTGTAAGTGCTACACCAGAGGATCCAGGGTGAAAGATGAGTGGTCTGAAGTACAACAAATGACCACAGCAGAGTCTCCCACCTGAGGCTGAGACAAACTGCTAGCCTGTTGTGGTGGTAAAAGCTGTTTGCTCAATTTTTTTTCTTTTTGTGGCTGGAAGAAGAATCAACCATAGGGCCTGTGGTCTGTTCAGTGGTAAAACTGAAAATTGTGCCTTTTGCCAGGGGAAGACAAACAGCAATTGCCAGTAAACACTACCAGTCCATAAAAGTTACTTTTTGACATGAAAAAGATGAGTGCTCCATTTAAAAGTATATTATAGTCTCAAGACAGTCCATTAAAGCACAATACTCCTAGCTTTAAAATAACTTTCCTGAAGAGGAGAGTTAATTAAACATCAACAGAATTAAGAGAATGGAAGCCCCCCCCCCCCGAAGGGAATTTACCTGCATAGCAAAGGAAAGCACAAGCCGGCCATCAATCCTCAAAAGCTTCAGAGGAGCACAGTCTTTGGCAGCAGTAAAGCTCTGAAGGGCTTCACTCACAAGCTTGTCTTTTAGTCAGCTCAACTCAAGCTACCTGAAAGTTTGATAGCATGGAAGGTGCCCTGAAGCTTGGAAGCTGGCTGGCTGTTATGTCCTTGGCAGGATAACCCATATAGCTAAGGCTACTGCAGCAGTAATCAATATGATGAACATCAAAAAATGCTGATCCTTGGAACACCTATCTTGGTGACTTCCTCTTTTCAGCAAAGGATCTTTCTCTGAGCAATAATGCCTAGGGCCTTTATTCATTCTCAAGTGCTCTCATTTTGACTTACTGCAGAATAATCGTTTAGTGCAACTCAGTTAGAATCTTACTTCCTGATCTACAACATTCTTTGCAACACAAGAGAATTCATTATTTGTGTTATCACACAACCAAGCAATGCTTCCCTCTTTCTTCTCCTATGATTCTTCAAATTTGCATGGTGTGCCTATTTATAAAAATGGTGAATTATATTCAGAATAAAGAGCATACTGTATAGAAATCTTTCCTCAAGTTAAGAACAACCAGATGCCACACTTTTATTAAGCAGCATATATCACACACACGAGATTCCTGATGTCATTTATTTTGGAGGAGCCATGTCTGTGAAAAGATTTACAAGACTAGTAGCAGAAATGCAATAACTGAGACATCAGTGTTGTTAAACAATGCTTGTATTTCATTATTCATCAGCAGAAATTCAGCACTAGATACAACCTATCCAATGCACTGTGAAAGTTTTATATATGAAATCCATTACTGCTAGCTCAAAGTAACCAGCACCTGCATAACCTTCTCTGCATTCATCCATATCATATTTTTCAGTAATGAGACAGCTAATGTTAGTTATTTGCACTGTTAAAACTTCCAGTAGGATTCTAAATGTCAATAAAATGAGTAACTATCTAGCCCTGCCAAATGGTTCAAGAAATATGCTAAAAGAATTATGGATAACCTCTCCTTGTGTTGACAAATTTATATCTTTTCATGTCTGCTTGACATCTGGTAGATATACACAGTGCAAATGTTGCATTTGGTTGTGACACAATGCCTAAATGGAACTTTTATTCTGGGTAGTTTGCAAAAATAATGTTTGTTGGAAAGCATTTAAAAACTGCATGAGCAACTCTACCAGAAATACACTGACACCTGAAGTCTTGAAAGTTTTTTGTACCCAGCTTACATCATGGATCTTTCACTTCCACAAATAATGTTATACAAGATACATCCTTGATGGAAATTGATTTTAGCATAAGATGGGTTATAAAGCTAGGAAATGGTATTTCAAAAAGCTGCACTCAGAAGAGCAAACCATCACAAACCTTCATACAATCAAAGCAATCTCTAAACCTTAATATAGAGTATACTGCCATTCTTTTCAGATTTGATAGTAATATAGTGAGTGATAACACCATTAGCACAAGACATCTACAATAAAAATAGTGTCAAACCACAGCTTTATATACAATAGCACTTAACTAAACCCCTTAAAGTTTAAAGGTACTGTATTCACATGCAGCTTTTTATTCACTCTCTCAACCAAGTTTTATAATGACTCAAACATTTATTTTATATTTTTTAGTATTTTGATTCACAAAAATGATAAAAAAAGAAGCTCAGTATTGCTAAAGTTTTCTTTATTTTAGTATTCTTGACAGTTCAAAAAAAAACGAAATAAAACTGGCAAAATGTCAACTACATCATGCATAAGACATAAAATGCCTGAAAGGAAAATTTAGGGCAAAATACTAAAGATTCATAGATATGAGACTAGGCATACAGATTCTCAAAAACATTACTTATCGTTACTGACTGTGTTTACCTATTATGGAAGTAATATATATAAAATATAGCAAATATTAAAACAAATGTTAAGCTCTTGCCATATGAACAAGTACAGAGATAAATTTCACCTCCCAGCAGAAAGGGACTTCTCTTTTCTATCAACTGTAAATTCTCTGGTTCTTTTCCTGATCCCCATGAAAAGCCACAACAGATGTGGGCTACTCTGTCTCCTAGAACAAAGGAGCTGAAGAGCTTGAAATTTATGTCCAGTAGATGAGAGTGGTTTGCCATTTTTCACCTTATATTGCAAATGACTGCTGAAGTCAAGACAAAAATTGATGGGGCTCCAAAAAAGAAGAATGCATAAACATCAACCTGCTGTCTTGAATGAAGCCTGTGAGTTGGAGCCAGGCATGCTGGTGCAAAATAATTTGGGAACTTGCGATCTTGATCCTTCAGTGGAACTATAAGCAACTATTATCATGAAGTTTGAAAAAGAGGAAACAGTTGCCAATTGGGGCTGCAAATCCTAATCAAGAGGTTCATTAGTCAGCCGATTCAGCCACTGGCTTATCTTACTACCAGATCCTTCTGGAAGACTACCATGTGAACTAGACAGTTTATGACCTACATACAGAATGTTGAGGACATACAATCCCATTTTCCAAGGCAGTTCACATTCTATGATTTCTTATCAAGGGGATGAACTACTGGGCTCAAAGGAGTAGAAGATCTGTTGTGGATTGCAGCTACTGCAGTGATGATATGAGGCTTCACAACATCTGACCAGAAGCCCCAAGCCTGGTCTCATAATCTGATTTCCTTGGAACAGAACCTACAGTGATGGGGTTTCCCCATCCTGCCTTGATGGCAACTTTTTACATGGCCACCAGTGATAGGGCCACCAAAGAAGACTGCAAAGTGGACCAAATAACCTGTACCATGTGAAACACAATCAGTGTAAGCACCACATTATATACCAAACATAATGGAATAACTGACCATAAATTAAACAATCATTATAAATGTTCATTAAGACCAGGTGGAAATAATCCACCTAGTTTCACAATCCAGGATTTCTCCTTTTGACAACATAAAAAGGTGAGCATAAACCGGCTACAAGATAAATAGCCCAACATTTTGCACCTATGGAACACTCTGTGCAAGTACATTGGATGGTACACAAGTGGTGGGGTGCCACCCTTGTGGTCACTGCTCTTTCTGTAAATATATTTGTCAGACCAAACAGTTTTCAAGCAAAAATACCTCTAAAGTTTTTTCTATTAATGTGTTTGATAATTGTAATAGTGATTGGGCTACTTACCTTGTAGCCTGTTCATGTTCAGCTTTTTATGTTGGCCAAACCTCCAGATCCCTAAAACTTCGCATTTCAGAACATCTCAGCAACATTAGAAATAAACATTTAGCAAATGCTTTATATAAGCATACTATTATTCATAAGACAGCAACTTTCAAATTTATTGTTATTGACAGAATTTTGGGACACAGATCTCTGAAAGCAGGTTGGCATAAACTGTTAAATAAAAAGGAAAAAATCCTGGATTGCGAAACTAGGTGGATTATTTCCACCGGGTCTTAATGAACGTGTATAATGAATGTCTAATTTATGATCAATTATTCCATTATGACCAAAAACAACGAAAACTGCTGGTAATTACAAAAAAACGGCAATCTGGAAGTCCGTGAACACTCTTTATTATAAAAACTCTTAAGCGCTTTTCGTATGTACTATGTACGAACTTCATCAGAGAATCCATTAATTTAAAACACACCCTTAAATAACTTTTTACAAGTCAGCTGATGTTACGCTGATTATCATTTAAAAGACCAGCATCAAACCTTTATCTTACATATTTTAAAATGTTAAATATCATTCAACAATTATTGTTTGGCTAGATATTTTAAATAAAAGTCCACAACCATTCCTTTTAAAATAAGCCAAAAAATAATAAAAAGCATGTACTAAGTAATACATCATATTCGATTATTCATTTATTAATATTTTCATTTATGTTGAATAGAACCCATAATTTCTACCCCCAAAGTCTACCTTGCTAAATATAATCTTTTTAATAATTTAAATTAAAGCAAATAATAAGTTATATTGTATTATTTTCGTTAAAAATGGACTTCATCTAGTAGTTAATTTACTCTCCCTAATACTGGGCCACCTAAACATTGTGAGAAAAAATTCCCAAAATAGTAAAAAATACCAAAATTAGAGATTGAATGAATTTCTATAATATCATAATATCTTTAATTTAAATTATTAAAAAGATTATATTTAGCAAGGTAGACTTTGGGGGTAGAAATTATGGGTTCTATTCAACATAAATGAAAATATTAATAAATGAATAATCGAATATGATGTATTACTTAGTACATGCTTTTTATTATTTTTTGGCTTATTTTTTGGCTTATTTTAAAAGGAATGGTTGTGGACTTTTATTTAAAATATCTAGCCAAACAATAATTGTTGAATGATATTTAACATTTTAAAATATGTAAGATAAAGGTTTGATGCTGGTCTTTTAAATGATAATCAGTGTAACATCAGCTGACTTGTAAAAAGTTATTTAAGGGTGTGTTTTAAATTAATGGATTCTCTGATGAAGTTCGTACATAGTACGTACGAAAAGCGCTTAAGAATTATTCCATTATGCTTGGTATATAATGTGGTGCTTACACTGATTGTGTTTCACATTGAAAAAGGTCATTGGGCTGAAACCGGTCTGTTTTTTGTGTTTTTACACATAAAATAGGTATGCTTCAGTTGGGTGCTGGCTTTTTGTTTTTGTGGTCTGAGGAAGCAGTATTAGCCACAGCAGACTCACCCACCTGTGGCTGTAGCAAATTACTAGCCTGCTGTGATATGGCAAAGGCCCAGTTGAGTGACTAGTAGTTTGTTGTATGCTCAAGCCAAAAATTGTTTGTCTCCTGGAGAAGCTTAGCAGCAATTGTCGGTAAAACAGTAAAGTCTCAAACAAGTCACTTTTTTCCCATATAAAACACTGTAAAAACACTTCAAACACTTTCCTCAGCCCTAAAAAGTAAAATAGACAGTTTATCCACAGAAAAAAAAGTATTCAGCAGCATTTAACAATTTTTATACCACCAAAGTAAAAAGTGTGCTCCTGTTTAAAAGTACATAAAAGTAACATAACTGTCAATAAAAATACTTTACCACAAGACATAGTTTAAACAACAGCAACAAAAAAGTAATGTGGGAGTTTTGTTTTTCCCTGAAGAGAACTTATCTGCCCATCAAAGGAACAGCACAAGCTGACTGTCGATCCTTGTAAGCCCACAGACGAGTGTCCTCTACTCAGAAGCAAGAAAGCTTTGAAGGGCTTGGCAGACAAAACCTGTCTTTTAGTCAGCTAACTAATGGTTTGGGCACATGGAAGGTGCTCCGAAGCTTTGGAAGCTGTCCGGCTGTTATATCCTATGCAGGATATAACCCATATAGCTTAGGCTACTGCAGCACTGATCAATTTGGAAAGCATCATATCTATAAGTTAGGACCAGATAGGGTTTTGGGATGTTACAGACACAATGAACAGAATTTCTGGAGAGAAAAATAAAAAAATGTAGATTATAAAATATGCAAGTTCAAAAGTGCTAAGTAGAAGGAGGAGATTTCCAAGTGAATGTGTGCTACTGGATATTTCATATTCACACGAAAATCGCCAAAGAGGCATGGAGATGTATGTTCCTGAATCTATGTAGGCAAGTTTTGGAACAGTGTTAACTTTAATCTAAGGTCCATTTCAAGGAGACATACTTTTAAGCATACGTTAAAGTTGCATTTCTCCAGGCAACAGAACTACAGCTGTGGTGTTAACACATTTGTACAATGCTGTTCCCATATTACCTAATTATATCTACTTTTTAACATAGCTCGTACAAGCAATACGTTTATTAGAGTTAAGTAGCTATGAATTGTTAGCTCATTTAGCCTTGTGTATATTACTATTAACGGTTTAATTAATGGTAAGAAGATAACTGTATTACCTTAGCTTCATTTATATTTCTCAGTTTATCTGTATACACAACTAATGAAGTGTCTTATCAAAATAATGTTTATTTATATATAACTGTATTTTGATATATGTCTGGCGCTCTTCTAGAAGGGACTCCACTGCATATGGGATCTTGTAAGTTATATACTTCCAGTCAACAAACATAAATAAATGAGCATACTGCACAAGAAGACTTCTCCCATGCAGATTTCAAACTCCAAGAAGAACAATGAAATACATTAAGCATTGACATTTATGGGCCTGTGTACAACAGACAGTATTTTTTGTTCTCACGGATAATTATTCAAGATGTCTCATTAAAGAATCAGTGTCTTCTACATCTTCACTAGTAGTGATACATGTACATGACTTCTACAATATTTGGTATGACAAAGACTATAAGGAGAACTTACAGTCTTCCTTTCAACAGTTATTATTTCAAGTTTTGTGAATACAAAGGAAATGCCATAGATAATGACTTTATTTTGGCACCAAACTGATACACTTCTGCAATATTTCAAGCAAGCCATCAGCAATACAATGAGAATTTTCAAAGCAAAAGGCATCTAAGTCAGCTTCTGTGGCATAAAGGGATAAAGCAATCTCTATGGCTCAGGTTATCTCAGTTTGATTAGCAGTTCAGATACTTGTTGAAGGTGGCCCACAGAAGACAAAGTGATGTGGCTTAGTTGTCTCACCTCTTAAGAGAAGGACTAAGAAGTGGTTGCTGGTAAAGAAGGTGACAACAACTTTGATACATGATATGACACTGCTGCTAGGTGATGCTATTGCCAATAATATGCCTGGTGAATACATACCAATGCCCAGAAAATCTCAGAGGATTGCTCATATATGCTTCACACACTTGAATGAATAGTAATGTTTTCCTTTACAGGGCAGCTGAAAATGTATTATATATCAGCATATGAAAAATAAATTAAAGTTATGTACTTAGCATAGCTTTAGATCCATGCTGTCTGATTTTTTTCCAGTTTAAATATATAGGTTGTCGGATATAACCTCTGCACCAGCTCCGACTCCTTCCCTGCACATAATTCCCTGGACTCCACTTTAGCTGCTCAGATCGAGTTTGCTCCCCTCTATGTCTAGTATCTGAACAATCCTACATAAGGAACCCCTAAATTAGATAATACCAACCTGATGAAGAAGAGTGGATACAGACTCACATGACTGTACAGAGAGAGAATAAAGGTTCTATTCAATCATCTCAAAGCCACTAATGACAATCTGTAAGGGGCAGGAGGGAGGGAGTTTGAAATGGATGAAAATCAGACAACATGGATCTACCGTTATGGTAAGTGCATAACTTTCATTTTCAATGTTATCTATTTTTGTCTGCTGCAAACATATGGGACTGGGCGGTATCAAGAAAGGACACTCCTGAGTATGGTGGAACCAAAGGAAGAATGTGATCTGGATTGTAAATCCACCTTATAATGAGACACAAATGTGTGTACCATAGACCAAATGACTGCAGCACAAATGTTATCAATGGACAGTCACCTATTGAAGGTTGTCTGGGAGAAACTGCCCTAGCCGAATGAGCCTTTGGTTTACCTAGTAAGGGTAAATTCTTCTTATGATAGACAAAGAAGATACAATCTGATATGTATCTAGACAAAGTAACCTTTGCCAATGCTCTCCCCGACTTTGGTTTGTTTTGTTTTGTGAATGTAGAATCTATATGCAACAAGTATTCTACTTTGTTTGAATATCTAGGGAAAAACATTGGTAAGTTTATGGATTGATTTAGGTTTACTTCGGAAGCCATCTTTGGAATAAAGGATTCAGTAGTTCTAAGAGAGACTCTATCCTTGTGAAAAACTAGATATGGAGGTTTACATGAGAGTGCCTGTAACTCTAAAATTAGACTGACTGATGCTACGGCTACTAGGAAAATTGTTTTCTAGGTAAGAAATTTTAAATCTGTCGTGGCTGCAAGTTCAAATGGAGACCAAGTCAGAGCTTGCAGCATGATGGTGATGGCCCATGAAGAGGCTGGGTCTCTAATGGGAAATCTTAGTGGGAAGGTACCTTCCAAGAAAGCCTTGGAAATTTTCAGTGAGGCTATAGGAATGTATTTCCAACATGAAAATGTGAAATAGCCACCATCTGGACCTTGATGGTGGCAAAGCTGGAACCTTTATCAGTGAGTTCACATATTCTATTATGCATAGAACAGGCGTTGAAAAAGGATCAAGACCTTTACATAGGGCCCAACTACAGAAGCTCTTCTATTTCCTCTGGTATATCTTTCTAGTGGATGTTTTTTGAGAAGCAGAAAGAATATCGATTACTGCAGGGGGAAGCCTGGCGCCTCTGGCTATACTTAAAACTAAAGGAACCATGCAGTTAACTTCATGGACTTCTGATCCAGAGAAACAGTAAAGATGGGTAACTCAGTAGGTTGTAGACATCCTACAGAAAGGCGTCACTGAGACCAATGACTGGTGTCGAAACCATGGCCTTAAGCTTAATGCCAAAAAATGCATCATCATCCCCTTTGGGAAAAACTCAGTTCACACTAATTACCACATTGATGGGAGCCCATTGAACACTGCAGGTGTATAAGAGATCTGGGGACACAGGCTGACAGCAACCTCTCATTCGACCACCACAATGCCACTGGGATCAGGACGTCTTTCTATGTGGCACATCTCATTACCAAGGGTTTTGCATCCAGGAAGAAAGAGGACATGATCTCTCTCTACTCTTCCCTCATTAGGTCAGTCATCGAGTATAATGCGCCATTTGGCATGTACCTCACTAGACACATGCAACAGCTGGAAAAGCCACAAATGTACCTCACAAAGAAGATCTTGGGCCTTAAACACATGTCCTACATGGACAGACTCAAAAAACTCCAGCAATTCACTGTCTCATATCGTCTATTAACCTCGTTACCACAATCAACAGAACATGCTAGAGGGACAGGTTCCCATAATAGATAAACTCTCTCAACTAGGCATTAATCTGTATGTTACCAGATGGGTAGCCAGCTGGCTCACTGATAGAACCCACCTAAGTCAAAATAGGGGAAGCCACCTCAGGCAGTAGACTTGTATCGAGTGGTGTACCCCAGGGCTCGGTCTTGGGGGCCTCTGTTATTTGGGATATACTTTTCTGAGGTACAGGCCAAAACCAGTGGGTTATGGCTGACCAAGTCTGAAGATGACTGCAAGTTGGGAGCTGTCATCAATTCCCCTAGTGACATGGACACCCTTCAAGAGGGTCTCACCCAAACAAATGACTCGTGCCAGAAACATGGCCTCAAGCTGAATACAAAAAAAAAAATGCATCATCATTCCCCTTTGGGGAGAGAGATGTCCCCACAAATTGTCACATAAATAACGTTCTAAGCACGCAGTCAGTCATGAGGGATTTGGGTACCCAGATTGATAGCATGAAACGACAAGAGCAGTCGTGAAAACATTAATGTTATCCTATTTTTATTTTTTGCTAATAAACGTGGTGGTTGTGTAAGTTTGGTGCAGCTTTCTTTTTTCACCCAGATTGATAGCAGCCTGACGTTTGACCACCGTGTTGCTTCCATTGTACAGAAAGCTTTCTACATGGCCCACCTCATAAGTAAGGGTATCTCATTCAGGGAAAAGGAGGTCGTAACATCCCTGTATTCTTCCCTTATAAGGCCTATTATTGAGTATAATGCCCCATTCAGCATGTACCTCACAAAGCACATGCAGCAGCTGGAGAGACCACAAAGGTTCCTCACCAGGAGAATCCAGGGCCTCAAAAATATACCATACACAGGCTAAAAACCCTATGCCTCTACTCTGTTTCATGCAGACTCCTCAGAGGTGACCTCTGTCTGGCATACAAGGTGATCCAGACCCCGCCTTGATGGGATTGCTGCACACGCAGCCTCAACCTGGTCTGTGACATCAATAGGACTTGCTGACAGGACAGATTTGTGTCTCAGAGACTTCCCATATATGGAATAGACTCCCTCTCCATGTCAAGCAGACTACCTCTTTACCCATTTTTAAGTGCAGTCTGGATAACTGGATGGGAAATAGAAAATACATCCCTGGGATTCCACCCATGTCCCTGCTGGACAGGGGCATCTGGTGCTGATTTGTCTATGCATGGGCTAAACTCTTGGCTAGGCTTATAAAGGTCTCAGGGCCAATAACCTAGTAAATTCCTATGATCCTATGATGACCCAGAGACTGCCCATGCTCTGGAATAGACTTCCCATAACATGTCAAGCAGAGTACCTCACTGGCCCTCTTCAAGAGAAATCTTGATGAGTGGATAGGAAATAGAAAGTTCACCCCGGGAATTACTCCAGTGGCTCTACTTGATAGAAGCACTGGGAACTAATGCCGGGTGGCATGACGCCAGGGCACTTCTATGGGCTAGGCTTGTAAAGACTGCAGGGCCATTAGCCTAGCACACACCTATAAACCTATGAATAGTGATCCAACATCCAAGGGGGGAATGTAGTGTGCCAAGACTGAGGATGCAAAGACAGACACCCCTAACTGTTTCCAGATAGCAGCATTCAGGCATTTGTTCAGGAGTGCTGGTAGGATTTCTCCATAAAAGAACTGTGAAAGCCCTGGTTATATTGTCCGCCTCTGGAGTGTCATCCTTTAGAATTACCTCCCCCTCTGCTATGCAAAGTAATATCACCTGGGGAATCATGATAAGAACTCTCTGACTTATTGAACCACATCTACTTCCCTAATCTCTGATTCCTAGAGAAGGACCTTTGCTGGGTAGAGAAGCGGACTCCCACTACAGAGAGACTCTTTCCATCCTGTTGACCCCTGGTGAGTGTATCTTTAATCTTAGGCCCAAAAAGAGTTGAGCCATTATAGGGGGCATTTACAAAGTATGACTTGAAACCTTCACAAAATCACAAAGATGCATTCAGGCATGGCGGAGCATTGTAATGCTGTGCCTGCCACTCTTGGTGTTCCATCAGCTGCATAGCTGGTTTTAGGCACCAGCGAACCCTACGGTCGCTGGGGGCCCCCAACCACAGCAAGTTATCATACCCTGATATTTTGTCACATCTGTAAAACCAACGAAAGCTAGTACAGCAGTCTTGTATACTTAATAAACTATGAGGGCAATAACTCTTATTTATATCTCCCTTAAAATTCAAAGATTTTTCTGGTTGTAGTAATGGTATTTTGTCATGTAACAGGCATCAGAATTCCATTAAATATTTTACCACTGACATAGTGCTCCTGGCTTAGTTAAACCCTGCTTTTGGACATTTTCTCCACTAAAACTAACTACATAGCCAACTTTTGGTCCCTGCAAAACCATGGCTGTTGGGGGCCCCCTTCATCATCTTTGTCTGTATGGGGGCCCCACAAAAGCTGCTGCTGGTTGGGGAAAAATGAAGAATGAAAAATGCATTAATTTCCTAATTATGTTCTTTAACATGAACATGGCTGTGATATGACCCTGTTAGGATGAAGCTGATAATAAACATGAGCAATATAAGCACTAGAGGGATCAGCAGCCCAGAGTGACTTACCTCAGTGCAAACTTTAGATTTTAAGAAGAGTTGATGCTTCCGATCATCAGGGATAGTTTCTCTTTCAGGTAGTTTTATAACTAATACCAGAACACCAGATACTATAACTCCATTTCTTTGCTTAAGAATTCAGTACAATCCTAGAAATAATAGACTAAATGCTCAAAATCAGAAATATGTTCAAATATTACTCTAATTCACTCAAAAAGTTACTAGAATAACATCTTTTGCATCAACATCTATTTTTGGACAATAAGTATAAAACTCAGATGTCTGGATTAATTGACTGTAATCCTGAATGATTTACCAGCAAATCAGACTTTTTACAATGGATAAAGCAAAAGTATGAACAAAATCAGAGAAGGTCTGTGAAAGTAGGGACAGTGACAAGTATGCATTACTCCTCAATGAGATAAATCTTACCGCTTCTGCTGTCTGACGGCTGCTAAACAGCAGTGACTAATCTGGTGTGGCAGTACCAGTGTTGCACAAGGCATTGCTGTTTGCTGATAACTAGTACTGCTGTGGCTTATGCAGGTTTGTGTGTGTGTGTGTAAAAAACATCACTGATTTTTATCTGTGCATGCGCCCAATAATGCCAGGACACAGACATTATTCTTCTGTGTATCAGTAAAAAATGTACCTAACAAGTAAATATATTTCGAAAGTAAGACATAACATATATCACAGAACATTCAGACACTTAGATATTCTTGGAGTCTGGCTGCCCCCACTCACCAGACTGTCTAAATGGATAATGGGGACTCCCTTTATTATCCTTGACTCTGTGGGGGTTGCTTGTTGAAGAAAAATGTATCAATTTTCTGAATATGCTGTTTAACCTGAATGGTGCTGAGATATGACCCTTTTAGGATAAAGCTAAGAATAGCCTCTCTTTACAACCACACCTATTCTAAAACCAGCCCTGCTCAAATGTGTGTGTGTACATTAAGCTGCTACGGGTTAGGAGGGGGTGGAGATTGTGTGGATATTACATCTTTAATTTTCACCACAGTCAAACCTTAGAGATGAGCACATGAAGTCATTATAGCTTGCGTTTGAGCTGAGGGCAGTGTTTCTCACAGACCTCAGAGGTGTACAAAGAAGGTTACTATAGCTTGTGTAAGAGAGGTGTACTATCTAGGAGCAACAAATCTGAATATTACTGAAATCATTCTCGCAATCACGTACTAGGCACATATACATGTGGCTGCCTTTGACGGCTGGGGTGAAGAACATGCTATGTATATGTATATCATCAGTCACTTGAAATATATGACAAAGGCAATTTAAATCTCTGCTTTCATCCCAGTCTAACACCAGAGGGATGCATAGGCAGTGACTGTCTTTTTTAGAGTGTTAGGGAGGTAGGCAGTATTTCCAGATAAGACTTAAATATTCTCACAGCTACTGGCTTGTTAGTTTACTGTAAGCTACAATTTTGTCAGCTTCGAAAATTAAGCCTTGGGCACAAATTATGTCTTCCTTGAAATAAAAAAATAAGACTGAAATTCTTTTTTTCTTCATGATTTTTATTTAAGCCACCATTGGAGTAAAATGTTGAGAAAAAGATCTAAAATGCATCCCAGACCATCTGTAAACCTGTGGCTTCTTGGGCCCTGACTTGAGTTATTTCCTAAATGGTTATTACTGGGCTGTCTTGCTCAGGAAAGGTGTGTTGAAAGGATGCAAGGAAAATTAAAGCTGAAAAACAACAGTGAATTTCTTTCCTTAATCAGAATTTCTGTTTAAGCTATTATTGGATGAAAAGGTTGTGTAAAATGCACTTCAGAGCATATAGAAAGTTATGGCTTCTTGAAAAAGCTGAGTGTAATGCAAAATGTGAGAAAAGGAAGAAAAAGGTAATGTGAATGGTATGGGGTGCCCAAAAAGAGAAGGAATCAGAGGAGAGAACTGGAAGGTGTGTGTGGGGAGGGGTGTTAAAATGTAGGTCCACTCATCATTTCACTTTAAGTCCAGACCTGTACATAGACTTGTTGCAATGTATCATTGTTGCAACTAAGTGCCAGTAACTGCCCCTTTGTTAGACAGTTCAACATAGCGATAGTGTGGTACATAGGCCTGTTGTAATGCAAAAGCTTGTAGCCACAGGTCTGTCTGTGTATACTACTCCTAAAAGTTTGCAGCATGAAATAAAAGGTCGCTTAGAATGGATGACATTGTTAGGATGATACCAAGTGCCTAAGGGGCCCCCAACTTGACATTTGCTGGGGGCCCCACAAAATGCTAACACCGGCCCTGATCAGCTGCACTGGAGAGCAATTGCATGGCCATATTTGAGGTAGATTGTAGGGTCAAAAGCTGGGAGTCTACATTTTTCTGGGCATCTGCAGGCTATATCAATGAGAAGGACTTGATGATTTCTTTGGTCTAGTCCCTCTGGAATATGGTTAGGCGAGCCAAATAATTCAGTGATCTAAGGCCAAAAGTTGCTGAAGCATAGGTGTACTTTCCAAATCTGTCCATCACCCTAGACTCTCTTGTTAGCAGGTGAAGTGATGAACTCTCTTCTGATAGTTCTTTCTTAGTGGCCTAGTGGCATCTACGGGTGGACTCTTGCTCCAGTGTTTCCCATTCTTAGGACCAGCTAAGATGCTATTTGCTTTTTGGGGGATGGGTTCCACCAGATCAGGGTCCTTTCATGCTCACTGAGACATAAGGCAGATTAGGGGATCGACAGGTGGTACCAGAGCCAAAGGTTTCCAAGAACACTGACTCATCACGTGAAGGATCTTGGGATGATCAACTCCCTCTCTGCTTCATCAATTTGAGTAAATTACAAAAGGTGACATCTTCAGAAAAGGAGCAAGGGGAACCCCCCCTTCCCCTAAGTCAGTGTCTTCAGCAAATGACTCTGGAAAACAGTTTATGTGCTTTCTATTGCACGTCCATTTTCTGTGAAGTCCTTCTGAGAGAGCAACAGAAGGTTCTGAATTAGAAGAGGCACTCACAAAGCAGATCTCCATGGAAGCCTTTGTAACCAGCTGCCCCTGTCCAACAAGATGATGAGGAGATGAAGCAGATCCTGACTGGGGACTGAAATGAGCCACAATAGTTGGAGACACATTATCTTTGGAACTTGCCAAAACCCATTCAAAAGCTTTGAAGGCTGAAGCCACTACAATCACTAAGGGTCCCCTAAGATCAGAAGATGAAAGTGAACACTTAGCACAGATGACTCCTGGTCTTCAAGCCAATCTCAGATCTGAGCTATCTAGGGCCAAAGTCCTGAGAGGAAGAGAGAGCTCTGAGAATCTCAGTGTTGACTTACTCACCCCCTGGAACTCAGCGCAGAAGTTTGGCTCCAAGTCTTTTCTCAATCAGATGGCATCAGTGTCAAGAGAGATAAGGAAGCAGTCAGCATCAAAGTTGTCAGTAGCTCTGGTGCCAACAAAGGTGCTCTGTTTCCCGTCAGATCCAATAACACTGGATCTGAAGGGTGGATGGGTACAGATTCAGGAGGTGGAGGGGTATAATGACCAGTACTCTGTACCTTCCCTGGGGATGGTATCAGGATAACCCCAAGCTAGATTTGCATCCTCAAAAACTTTCTCATCATCCTGTCAACATCTAGCTTTTTCAGACATCAAGATGAATGAGTAGACAACACCACCGATGGTGGTCTGGAGTACCTCCTCTCCTGAAGAATAGAGGAGCACAATCTAGGACTCACCAGTTCCAGGAAGTATCTAGCTCTTGCAGTAGAAGATCAGAATTGAAAAGTCAATGGATCCAATCTTTCAGCACTTTTTCGATTGGGCCAAGTGAAGACGCCAGCTTGGGAAAGCGCTTTTTGGCAATTTTGATCAGAGATTTGCTATTTTCTTTATCCCTTTTGTCCTTTTCCTTATCTGCTTCCTTTTCTTTCTCTTGTCCTTTATCCTTTGGTTTAGACCTATCTTGTTTCTTAGAAGGGAACAAAGAAGAGTTTGAAGGGGAAGACCCTGTCTGTACTGAAAGGAGCCCTTTGAGAACTGACTTTTCCCTTCTAATCTGACAGCTCACACCCAAATGGGCAGCACCCAAAAAATACACACACACAGAGTGTGGATCCTGGGGTGGGAGTTTATGCCCACACACTGAACATTTTTTGAATCTGTAGGATTCAGACCTGGTGAAAATAGAGACAAAAAAAAAATCCTATATGGAAAAGCAAGTTATACCGAACAAGCAGTCCTACTAACTACACTAATATTAATATTATATATACATATATATATATATATATTTTTTTTTTTAACACTATAACAGACCCTGACCAAAGGGCCAAAAAACATAAGAAGACAAAAAGACAACAAATGTACCAAGAACCTAACTATAAAATTTACAACTATAACTTATTTAAAATAAGAAAGAGAGAGAAAAACTCTCTCAGTAATAGGAGGAGTTAGCTTTGATTCAGAATGGATACAGCACTCTGTAGGAGAGCTCTTTCGCACATCCGATGATTTCAAGCAGCAAACAAGATCTTAGAGGCTAAAGTGGCATCCAGGGAATTATGGGTAGGGGAGGAGTCAGAGCTCTGCATCTGAAGAAGCTTAAGAGTCAGTGCCAAGGTTGGATCCAGTCGGATCAGACAACCCATATGTTTAAAATGGATGAAAATAGACAGCATTGGAACATATTGTTCACCTAACCTGATTATTCTTTTCACAAGTAAAAATGAGCTATGTACAATTGACACAAGGATATACATATACATGAGCCTATAACTATGTAGGGCATGGAGCACAGTGATTACACTCCAATAGTGTGAAAAAGACAGACCAGTTAAGTGTAAGAGTGATGTGGAACCTGACGTTAACAAACGTTAAGCACATCTTGCTAAAGCTGTTAAGGTCGGGTCTAGTGCCACACTGTAAAATCTACCTGTACTCACCAGCAAATAACAGAGGCAGAAATAAAAGATTTATTTCTGCCTGCTGTCTGTAATGGTAATGCATCCCTTGGTTTCTCTAATGAATATAAAAAGTTGCTTTAATAACAGGATGTGCACCAGTAATGTATCCCTAAGTTCTTCTAATGAACTTATAAATTTGCTAGAACAGAATGTGTTACCGTGTATTTTCTGAAGGATAAGAACTCTGAAACTTCAATGCAAGTCATAACTGACTTCAATTCTCAGTGATTTGTCTGAAAACCACAGATTTTATGAGGAACAAGACAAAAATATGAAGCAATAATCTGGACGTATAATCTGGACGTTCTATGAAAATCTGGACAGTTGAGAAACATGAAAGGTAAGTGTAAACATGATGTACAGCACTACATTTCCTTTCTAACAGCATTCAATGTGTTTTACAGCTTTGACAGCCAGTAAAACACTTAGCAATTTTTTTTTCATTGTAACTAAAATACATTGAGCAGAAAAAGTTCCATGCACTCCAAAGAATTATGATTATGTTACCAGTCATAACCCCTTATTATATGTTCTCGACACAGATGCCAAGATTCACCTCTCGAGCTTCACTCGAGGTGAATTTCTTGGCATCCATGTCTCGAACACATAATAATAAGGTTATGATCAGTGACCCAATCGTAATCCTCTATATTGAAAGCAACATAAATGCTCTAAAAATTATGTTAAATTAATAGTAACTGTAAAATACTTTGCCAGAAGTACCATAAATGTGGAAAACAGTTTTATGCTATAATACTGTCTGCCTGTTAACCAAATGCTGATATGTTTAAACTTAACTACACTAAGATTTGAGTTAGTAACACTTAAAAAGTGTTGTAAAAAGCAATCCTAAAGGCCCTACATCTGACTAAGAATTCCTAAAAATGATCTTAAGGCAAATTGCAGTAAAATGCAAGGAAAGTGATCCAAATGTCTGACCAGGGCTTTCTCAAACTCCTATCTGCTAACTAAACATTCCTTAGTAGTTGCCTATATAGAGAAGACTCTGTATTGCTCTGGAAGTCTTTTTTCCTACAGGCTTATAGAGAAAGTACCTGAAGCTGATGACTGGCAAAAAGTGCAAAACCTTCACTGGATGAAAGCCTTGAATAGTACTTGAAATTCAGCATGGTGCTTTTCCTCACATAATGAAAAACAAATTGTTGAAGAAACACTACAGGATGTTAGGTGACTGATTATGTATTATGATGGGAAATGAGCAAATTGGATTATTTAAAAAAAAAGGCTAACAAAATATCAATTACATTGTTTTTGTAAATATAAGTGATTGCATTAGCTCATAGATTTCAATTTAATTAACATGAATTTATTGTTTTTGTAAATATATTATACGTGATTGACTTACCTCATATATTTCAATGTTTTTAAGATATTGTCTTTCTGTATGTTGAATGTTAAATTACTGCTCTCACATGCTGTACTAATACATTTTATATTGTCTTTCTGTCTGGAGCTTTTCTCCTCGGGCCTCCATTGAAAATGGGTTACCTTGGCCCAATGGACTTTCCCGATTAACAAACTGAAATAAATAAATAAATAAATAAATTAAATTATAGAGGAAGAACCTCCTGAACTATGTAAATTATATGAGAGAGTGAAACTTTCCTTTAAGCCCAAATCCATCTGCCTTCTTTCCCCTCACCTTCAGGCTTCTTAGTTTTAAAAAGTAAAACCTTCATCTTTTTTTTTTTTTTTTACTTTCACTTTTACATTCCTCCTCTCCTGTATCTTCTCCTGTTTTTAATGATTACCGTTCCCCTATTCCCTCACCTTCTTTCTGTTTTTATTTTTGTTAGGAGCTATGAAGTTGAAGTCCACCCTAATAAATTTTGATGTTTATTCTCTCACTGCATTTACTCCTGCTTCTTAAGCCTCCCTACTTATTTGAAATCTTAATTTTTCTGTTGAACCACCTTTTCATCCAACACTCTGTTACCTTACTTTTTCAACTACTTCCAAATCTTCGTGTTCTTGGTCCTCAGTTCCTTCAATTGAATATTCCATTTATTCCTCATTATTCATGTTTCTTCCTTCAACTAAACATAATCTTCCACTTTCGTTACAAAGGACTTTTGCTTTTGCTCTGTTAACATAATTGTTTCAACATTTTCTTTACAATTTTGTTCAAAAAGAATAAATACATTATACACTGCCCATCAGTGCTAAATCCACATACACAACCATCATTATAATGTTCTGGCTGTTCACACATTATATATTTTATACTGGACCACTCAACACCCACATGATCTTTGTACTCCCACTTAAAACAAATCTTTAATTTGGTAACATAAATGTAGTATTTTTTTTTTCTTTCTCACTAAAACTTAACTTGGTAAATTACAAGATTCATGGCCACACTAAAGCTAGGATAAGCATGTGTTATCAAGTCCTTTTCTATTTAGTAAGCAACATTATTTGAAGGAAAAGAAATATATGAACTATTGCCCTGGGATGCATACATTTACAATTTGTAAGGGAAAAGAAATGTAGTACACCCGGAATTTTCATTCACATATTGTATGCTGACTGATTCAATTTACAATTTAAGCATTCAGTCCTGCTAAAAGAATTGGCCAAACCGCTAAAACCTTGAAAAATGAAAAACCATTAGGGTTATATATAACCGAAGTGCCCAGTTTCATATACTTCATCCCCCCACACCACTTATTAGTGCCTTCTAACCTTAGCCCTAAACTTGCCTCTAACCCTGCGGCTTAGTTTAGAAATCCCTTTCAGTAATACTACCACTACAGAATGTAGCTCAGACACACACACATGCACCAATACACACACACTACACTTAAATCTGTCCCCTTAATTAACCCTTAGTCTAACCCTTACCCACTTCAACTCACACAAACATGTCCAACCCCTAATGCCAAAACCTTCAGAATAACTGAATGTTTTGGCATTAGTTTCTCAAACCCACATTTACCTTTTCCACATGCACTCGATATTCCATTAATCCAAAATTTTAAAATTTTGCTACTTGAAGAAATCACTGCATTTCACAGTCATTCACTACATTTACAAGTAGCCAATTCGATGGAGTGAATATCAACCCCTCATACACCTTTGCAGACCTTTCTCCCTTTGGTTTCTCTGCAAATTTTTTTTTGAAGCTTTGCTGATTTCTCCCTTTGGTTTCTCTGCCAGTTGTTTTATTTTGTACCTTTGCAGACCTGCTGAAAAATATTTTTCATTTCTCCGTCATTCCCTTTTCAAACTTCCATATTCTAAACTTCTTAACTTGATATAATTACAAGTTATGTACTTACCATAACTTGGCATCTGTGTTGTCTATTTTCATTCCTCCTCACAACCGAGTTATGGATCTGGCCCTTGGATCCGACTCGGCTACACTTTCTTAGACTTGAATACTAGTCTCAAGCTCCTCCCTCTACCAACAATGCCCTGTACCATCCCATACTCCCTCAGATCGAGTTTGCTGCCTTTTAGGACAGAAGAAGGATAGGATAAACATGAGAAGAAAGAGAAGCTCAAACTGGATCTGAAGAATCCACATACTCAGGATCTTCACAGGTAATTCAGTTGGGGGATGGTGGAGCAACACAGATGCCAAGTTATGGTAAGTACAAAAGATATAAATCTGATGTTGTCCTTTTCATTCCTCCTCATAATTGGGTCAGAGTCACCAGCTACGTAATTCTTGGGTGGCTCAATGAAGGATATGCCAGAGCACTGTCGAACCAAAGGAAGCCTGGAGACAATGTCTAATTTATAGTGAGTCAAAAAAGTAAGCGTCGTTGACCAGGTGGCTGCAGCACAAATATTGTCAATCAAAGCCCTAGAGGAAAAGGGGAAGATGTGGCCAAGGACCTTGTAGAATGGGCTCTAGGGGGGGGGGGCAAGACAATTCCAGACCTTGCCTGGAATAAATGAAGTAAATACAATTAGTAATCCATTTGGCCAGGGTAACCTTTGAAACTGCCTGGCCCAAGCATTTTGGAGAAAAGAAGATATATAACTGTACTGACTTCCTGTACTGTTTCAGTCTGTGAAGGTAAAATTTAAGCTGTCTGTGTAGGGAAAAAGGCCAGCAAGTGGATGGTTTGATTACTATTAGTTTCTGTGGTTACAATGGGCATAAAAGATGGATTTGTACAGAGGGGAAACTCCGTCCATATGAAAAAAATTATATAAGGCATCTTTGAAGACAAAGCCTACAATTCAGAAATTATTTTAACTGCTGTAATAGCTACCTACAGAATTGTTTCCTTGGACAGGAATTTGATGTCGATTTATCAGCTGGTTCAGAAGATTTCTGAGTAAGACACTGAAGCACTAATATTAAATCCCAAAGGGGAGAAGGGTCTTTGATAGGGGGTCTAAGTAAAAAGATTCCTTTCATGAAAGCTTTACAAAGCTTAGAAGCAAACAAAGAGCCCACATCAATTCCAGAATGCCAACTGAAGTTTTATAGTAGCGAAACTAGCTCCTTCCTTAAAGAGTGAAGCAAGGAAGAGGAGTATAGAAGGAATAGAAGCTGAGAAAGGGGGAGGGTCAGTGTTTTCTTCGGAGGCCCAAATAGCAAATCTTTTCCACTTGCTTCTATAAACTTTCTTTGTAGAAGCTTTTTGAGAATCCAGAAAGATATCACTAACAGGAAATGCAAGCCTGGACCTTTTAATGAATACTGGAATTGGAGAAACCATGCAGTTAGTTTGAAGGCGTGGAAGTTAGAGTGACGAATCCCTGATGGGTGATATAGGAGGTCTTGGTTGACTTCCAAAATCCATACAGGATATTTCAGATGAGACCAGAGAAAGGGGAACCATATTTGACGAGGTCAGTAAGGGCAATGAGGATCACTGTACTCTTCAGTCTGCTGGCTTTCTGTAAAAACTTTGGAATTACTGGTAGAGCAGGGTAAGTGTATAGGAGACCGGGGGCCAATCATGAACCAAAGCATCTCTCACTGACTGTCCCAGAGGGGAGGTCAAAGTGAAATACTTGTTGCACTTATTGTTGAGGGGAGACACAAACAAGTCACAACAAGGTAAACCCTAATGGTTCGCCACTGACTGATTGAAGGACCATTTGTGAGTGGTCAATATGGACCTGCTGAGTCTCTCTGCAAAAATGCTGGATTTCCCCAGTATATGTGTTGCAAATAGAAAGCGGTCTGAAGAGTCTCCCATTCCGAGATGCTCATAGCCTCTCTGCAAAGGGGGTAAGATCAGGTTCAACCTTGTTTGTTAATATACCAAACTACAGATGTTGTCGGTATGAATAGCAATTACTCCAGAAGGAAGAAAGTCCTGAAAAGCTTGCAGTGTTAGAAGGACTGCTCTCATTTCCAGAACATTTATATGAAATCTGGTCTCCATGTAAGTCCAAGTGCCTTGGACCATCTTTCCATTATAGTGCCCCCCACCCCAGCTGGGAAACATCCGTGGTCACAGTGGCTGAAGGAAGGGGAGAGGTGAATGGTCTGGCAAAGCTTAAATCATATGACATGAGCCACTTTTGCAGCTTAAACTTGCAAGCAGCTGTAAGCTTTATGGGAACAGATAATGGTTGGTAAAGAATAGACCACTAAACAGCTAAGGTCCATTGGAGAATTCGCATAAAGAATCGTGCTAGTGGGACCAAGATGATGGAAGCCAACATATACCCTAGTGTTTGGAGAATCAGCCTTACCAGAGGAGAGGGAAGAGACAGAATTTTCCATACTTGAACTTGAGATCTCAAAGAGATTATGCGATGTGATGGTAATGACACTACCTGATGGGTAGTATCCAGAAGAGCACCAATGAATTCCAAACTCTGCACATGGATATGTTTGACTTGGCACGGTTTATTGTGATGCCTAAGGAGTTGAAGATCTGGAAAAGATAATCCCTGGCCTGAAGAAGTTGATGCCTGGTTGGTGCAGTAAGGAGCCAGTTGTCTAAATATGGAAATATTTGGAATCCTTGCAGTCTTAGGTGAGCTGCTATTACTGCCATACATTTGGCAAACACCCTGGGGGATGTGGTGAGACCAAATGGCAGAGCTCTGAATTGACAGTGACTGCTCCCCAGCCTGAAGCACATGTGACTTCTGAAGCACCTGTCCATTTTGATGTGGTAGTACTCGTCCTGAAGGTCTACAGAGCACACCCAATCTCCCTTGCACAGTAGTGGAAGGATGGACTGTACCATAACCATTTGAAACTTTGACTTCTTTACACAAAATTTAGATGACTTACATCCAAATTTGGTCTCATGTCCCCTGTTTTCTTTGGCATGAAAAAGAACTGGGAGTAAGTTCCGAATCCTCTCTGTTCATTTGGGACCTCTTCAATGATAATGTTTTTGCAGCAATTTCTGGATTTCTAGTGCTGCTTACTCCCTTTGACTGGGTGGAACATCAGGGAGTCTTTTTTAATGTAATGGAAGTGGTAGGGAAATGGGAATGCAACAGCCTCTGGATATGATATTTAGCACCCAAGAATTTGTTGTTAATTTGATCCAAGCATGTAGGTGCAGTGATAATCTTTCCCAACTGCCACCAGAGATGGACAGCCAGGCAGTGCTTCAGGAGCGCTGAGAGGACTTATCAGAAAAAGGCTCCCTGAAGCCCTGATTTTGCGGACCCCCTCTGCCTCTAGGGCAGTGTCTGCCATTAGCACCTCCTCCCCTGCCTCAAAAGGAGTCATTCACACATTAACCAGAAAAGGAACCCTGTGATTTATGGAATCGTCTTCTTACCACCCCTCTGGTTCCTAGAAAAGGTACACTGGGGGGTAGAAAACTTGATCCCTACAGCAGAAAGGGTCTTTCCTTCTTGCTCACTGTGGGTAAGGTGTCTTTTACAGTAGGCCCAAACAAGGATGAACCAACAAAAGATGCCTTGATTGGTTAAGCGAAGTCAAAAGCCTCATTCAGGCTTGTCTACTCATAGCGATACCTCAGCTGGCTGCCCTTGAGGTGCCGTCCACTGCATAGGAAATGAGCCTCATGGAAGAATTTGTCACCGATGCAAGAGTAACTAGTTACAGAGAAACTTTTTTAAAGTCCTCATCTGACGTAGACTCAGAAAGGGATCACTTTGACCAGATCCCCTTGCAATCTGGTGAGATTGGCCAAATAATTTAACAACCTCAGGGCAAAGGTTGTTGAGGTGTACATGTTCTTATCAAATCTGTGTATTGCTCAAGACTCCTTGTTCGGTGGATGGACAGAGGAGCTCTGTTTTGCTAGCTCCTTTTTGGTGGCTGCTGGCACAAACAGGATACCCTTAGATCAGTGAAGTCTGTCCTAAGGAGAGATCAAAAACTTATTGGGATGCTTTGGAATGGGTTCTATAATGTCTAGCTCCTTCCAGGCCTGGCAGGAGATCAAATCAATGAGATCATCTGCTGGATGGGTCACCGAAGACAAACAGGCCCATGCCAAAAGCCTCCAAGAAAACTGACTCCTCAGAAGAAGGTTGGGCCAACCACCCACCTTTTTGTCTGAAGCTTTCTAGGATATCTCTGAAGGATATGTCAAATGGTGGTGATCATGGGGATCCTTCGCCTTCATCGAAGTTGGTATCTTCTGTAAGCGATGCCAAAGGGGAGTGTATGTGTCTCCTTTTGCATGACCTCTTCCGATGGACCTCCTCAGGGGGATGTTCTGAGGATGTACTGGAAGAAGTGGGGGGCCCTTCAAGGGGAACATCCTGGAGACTCCTGGGTGCAAGCTGCTCCTTAACAGAACTATTGGGCTTAGATTCAATGAGGGGTGAGTACTGAGACCCGTGGCCAGGGAAGTCAGATTTCTGCATGCAGAAAAAGTCCTTTCCACAAACTGGAAAGCTGACTGACCCAGAGAACCCGTCCCACACCTCTCATACCCGAAATAGCCAAAGAAGTGACAAAAAGGGCTGTGTAACTTCCAGAGAAGACCAGACCCGAACTGTCAAGGGCCAAAGCTCTGAGAGGAAGGGATGGATCCAACAAGGTTGGAGCTGAACCTCTCTCCTCAGACCCAGCACCAACACCACAGGTTCAAAACTCACTCTGATCCAAACAGGTGGGAGCAGAACCAGTCAAGGTGATCAAAATCATGAAAGAAACTGATCTCAGATCTGATGCTGACTCCCTTGGGTGCCTCAAATCCTGTGGCTCTGAATCCACTGGACAGATTGGAAAAGGAGATGGTAGAAGCTTTGTCTGAGAGCTCATGGATCTGGATGAGGATGGAGCTGTTAAGACCCCCATCAGAAGTTGAGCTTTGAGAAATCTCCTCATCATTCTGTCCATATCTAGATCCAAAAGACTCCTAGAAGACCTGGAGGACGTGGCTGATGCAGGTCTCGAATGTCCCTTAGGAGACTGTAAAATCTGTGAAGGTACAGTGAGGGATACAGTTCACATAGTATATACTGACGTACAGCTCTGTGTTTTCTGATCCAGCACATTAGGATCTGACCTGGAGGTGGAAGCCCTGGGTGAACACAATAAACAGAGAATTTCTTTCGGATCTAAGGTCTGTTTTGGATACAAAGAAGATGACTTAGCCCTCTGATCCGAGGAAGTTGGATCCAAAGGTTTTGCAACTTTTGTCAAGGGATCTCAGGAGGCCCTAAAAGTCTTATGGGACTATTTTCTCAGATCTGAAGATCCTGTACGAGTCCTTGAGGGGGTCTGACCTCCTGGAGATGGAGGAGAAGAAGAAGACAGAATCATTCTGTTCAGTATCAATTTATTCTGGTGGTCTGAAATGGCCTGGGATTAAATCCCTCGCAAATGGAAAAAGAAGAACTTAAATGTTCCTGGCCCAAACAGTATACACATTTAGAATGCGTACCTGACTGGAATTTTGTGTCCACAGTCAGAACAGTGCTCAAACCCCACTGTTTTTTTAGACATTTTACTCCTTTCTAAATAACAACTTTAACCACAAGGCAAAATACTGAACACCCCAAGTCTCACACACACAACGTGACTAATTATTCAACAGAAAAGGAAAATTATCAATAACCACACTAAGAACAATAATAAACTGTAGATGAAAGAGTACAATAACCAAGAAAAAGACTAATATGTCTAAATGAGCACTAAGGCAATTGTTTGTATAAAAGGAGGAGTAATAAAGGGAGGCAGTAGAACCCTAGAAACTAGGCAGGGGAGGTTAATTAAGTTGTAAAAAAAATTAGATAGGATAGAAAAGACAGAGAACTCAAAAATACCTATTTTTTTTAAAGAAAAAATTATCAAGAGCTCACTTATCCTAGCTCAAGACAGTAATCCGCTTCTGATCCCTGAAGCGGAAAACAAGATCTGGAGTATGGGATGGTACAGGGCATTGTGGGTAGAGGGAGGAGCTCGAGAATAGGATCCAAGTCTAAGAAAATGCAGCGGAGTCAAATCTGAGGGTTGAATCTCTAACACAGTTGTGAGGAGAAATGAAAAAGACAACATCAGATCCCTTATTTTAACCATGAAGTGAAACCAGGTATTGCCTCAACCAGACAACAATAGAGATCAAACCGCAGTACAGCTGCATGAATAAGTGTTACCATGAGAAACAAAATCAGGATATAGACTCTCTATCAGACATTGGATTACAGCTTGGTGTAGAACGGGGGAAACACTAGAACATATGCCTGCAAAGTAGAGCACAAGAATCTCTGGTGCATGCTTCTCTAATGTTAGGGAACTCAGTGAAGTCAACAATTGTCTCACTGATGTCAAAAAAACCTGGCAAAGACTAAACAAAGCCATGATGCAGGGTGAGAAGCGTAGTGGGACAAAAGACACAGTGCTGTTGAGAAGTCAGTAGGCATCATTAACATAATAAATCCATAGCATCTGCTGGCAGCAGCTGACACAGAAAGAAAGCACCACGTCGTCTGACAAAAGAGAGGTCAAAACAGGAGTGTGGTGTAAGCAACTATGTATTATAATATGGACTTGAAAAAGCCTGACTGGTAAGCAAACTTAAGAAAATGCAGACACACAGATCACTGATAATTGATGGATAAGACCTAAGTCAGTAAGAGACCTCACACTTATCCAAACTTCAACAGCTCAGTCTAGCATGCAGATACCCTGGCTAATATCCATGCTATGCCACTATCAGTGGATAGTCTAAAACTATAGGAATGTGAAGCCTGGATCATCACTATCTTGAAAGGACCCAGATCAGGAGTCCTACTACTATGTAATGAGTCAGCTGGTAGCACCACTACAGTAAAACCATGTATGAAAGCCAACAAAATAGAATTTAAATAAGAAGCCACCAATGACTGAAATGCCAAACCTTGGGCAAATGGCTCAGATGACTTGTCTGTTATGCTTCTTCACTTAGGATTTCCTCCACCATTCTCACCACATATATTCGTCACAGGTATTAATTTTCATTTTCTTTCACTATTGTTTCTAGATTCATGTTACAGTAGAGTCCCTCTTATCTGGCATCTCTTTAACTGGCCTCCTCTTTAAATGGTCATCAAATTCCTGCCATAGCCCTAGCAAAAAACAATAGAGAACAATACTTCTGCCTCCTCTGGGCTAAATAATGACAGACATTTGAGTTTCAGACTTCATATTCATTAGAAAAATGCATACTAACACAGATCCTGTTACTCTAGCTGATTTATAACCTGTAAATGCTATTTTGTATACTTTTCTGATTAACCAGCAATTTATTTATCCAGCCTAAGATCTGGTCCCAGCGAGACCGGATAAGAGGGAGTCTGCTGTATTAAACTCTTGGCAGCTTTTACAATACTGCCATAATGTCAGTACGATAAAACAACAAGAAAACTGTGTATGCTGGCCTTTTGCTGCAATTTACTTACCACATACACATTTTGTAGGCTTCCTAGATGGTACGGGAATTAGTCTAATAAAATGAATTAAAAAAAACATTGAAACTGTCAAACTAGTGAAGTAACTAATAAGAAAACCTGGGCCATTATATATCACAGTAGAGACCAATACTGCTAGTGGCAAGAAACAACTGGAAGGGAAATGAAGTGAATGCACACTGAAATAGTTGTCTGATGTCACTGTTGTTATTATTCCTCTACCCCCACTGTTCAACCTGTCTAGTGCTTTGTACACTATCGTTTCGTCTTTCCTGCTCTTTTCCTCTCCCCTCCCCCTGCTGGCATTTTGCTATGCATTTCCCATAATGCTCTGCGGCCTCTAAAGTCATACGTGCACTCTTTTCATGCCATCTTTGTTCTCTGCCCTTTGCCCTGGACGCGTACCCCTGGTCTGCAGCTGGCTATCTTCCGGTAAGCTTTTTGCATTGCATTCTTGGATATGAAAGCTGCACTCGTTTTTGGAAACATATGTGATACATTTACTGCAGATGTGATACATTTACTGCAGATCTTGTTGAGACATACTGTGTTTTTTTGCAGGCAATGCAAACTGTTGATATCTGCTTATTTCATGGCAAATGACTTAGCTTAACTCATTGTAGGGAACTGTGCAATATTCAGACTACAGCAGACGTTTTCACATTGAGCATTTTAAAAGTACAATAGATGTTATTTTAGCTGCCTAAACATTGAATGCTGCTCGCATAGTCCATTGCCCTTTTGGCCAAACTGAAATGGTTTTATTTGAGGTAGGGATGCAAACTGTAGTACTCTATAACCGGGCTCCACATGGCTGATTGGCATCCTTTTAAAACTGTTATCTGCTTTCTCTGCCCTGTGGCAGGGCTAAACAATTTAAACTGTTATCTGCTTTCTCTGCTTTGTAGTGAGCTAAAGACTGTTTAAGGCTATAAGGCTACAACGCATTATCATTTACACTAGTTATTCCGCATTTAGAACAGAATACTAATACTACACTACCTGGTCGTAGCACTGTTCTATTCACCTCTTCACTTGCGTGTTGAGCTAGACAGCGTTTTATGTGTTAATTATCTAACGTTGCAATTGATTAGCTTTATGTAGCGCAATTTATTTGGCCAAACAAACGTAGCTGCAATGATATTAATGAGCTGCTGCTCCATGGTCTGTCTACATGAATAGCTCCCCTAATTTGAACAGCTGTAAATTTGTCCTCCTATTTCATACTACTTCTCTTGAACTGCATGTAATCTCTAGACCTACTACTGAACTGTGTTGTTTGTTTTTAGAATCTGCTGCCCAGTGTAATGTGTCAAGCTTATAACCAATTTGTTATTGCACCACTGTTTATTTTTTGAATGGCTTATAGAGTACATTGCTTTTTGAACTGCATTTAAATGTCTTTTGTTATACTGCTGCTCAAACGTCTCCCCTACATATTTTTCTCCTGCTAATCAGTGCTATATCTAGGCCTCACGTGCATGCTACCCACTTACCTGTAACAGCCCCATACTCCAACCTACAGTCATTCTATTACATGCATCTTATTCTCTGTTTGCTCTCCACACCTTGTCAGAGGATCTCCTTTGTGACTTAGACCACAGTGACAACTAAGTTACTTGTAGGTTTCTCTGCTGCATTTACCTTACACCCATACTGCACCTACCACTCCACCTCTTTTTATCTCCCAGACAGCACCCATTTTTCACATCCCACTCACTCCCATACTTATGGTCCCCCCCTTCTTACACACACTATTTCCTTCCAGCCTTCACTCTTTAGATTTCATAGTGCCTCAACTCTCTCTCTCCATTTTTTACAGGTTAGGACAGACTACTTACTCAAGATCACTGGCCTACCCTGCTGGAAACTACCTGTACCCAAGACCTAATTTGAAGACTGCCTCCCTCAATTTGTTTTGGATGTAATTCCTGAGAGTATGTCCTATTAATATTTCTCATGTTGTATTTTACCAACACTGTTTTTGTATTCCATGTTTTCTTCCCTTGGTAGCTGCCTCCTGCACATCACCAGGTCGCTCCCTAGTTCTCCATCTTCTACCTGCTCTATTGTTCTTCCCCTCCCCTGCCTTCTACAAGTAACTCCTGCTCTTAGGAGCCTTATTCTCTATGCTGCTATTCTCTACCTACATCTCTCCTTAGCCTGCCATTTCTGCACTACTTTATCCTGCTGACCTTTGCTACTGTTTCCCTGCTGCTATTCGTTTCTCTGTATTCTATCCTGTTTCAGTCTCTCTCCCCTGTGCTTGCTTTCTATACTCCTTTTCCAGTTGCTCCTGGCTCCTCTTACACTTAACATACAAACTCTCCTAATAGTATGTCTTGGGTTCTGCAGCTCCTGCTGGTGTAACTCGCTCTGTCGCTCCTCTACCTTAACCCCATTCCCACTCACCCCATAACAATTTCATTTATACTATCCTGACCCTCCCCTTCCTGTCCATATCAACCATCCACACTCCACTTCCTGTCTGCCTCTAATCCCTCCCCTTCCTCTCATTATCTAACCACTAACATTTCTCCTTCCTGCTCACAATTCCCACCTCTTACACTATCACTACGTAGTTTACTTCCTCCATATCCAACCTATTTTTAAATTCATAATCCCTCCTACACTCAAAACCTAACTTAACATGCTACCTTTATACCTCTCATTACCAATCCTAACTTTACTCGCAAATCTAACCTCCTATCATGCAGACCTTTCCCAACCTTTTCTATACTCTCCTACCACATGTACTATCAAACCATCCCCTCCTTCCCACCTCATCTTAATCTCCCCATCTCTCTTCAACCTCACCTTTCACTGCTATCACAAACTCATTATACTTGACATCTACCCCCTCTTCTATAAACCCAAGCTAAACTCCACCACCATATTTTCTCAGTAATACACCCTACCTCAGTCCCCAGCAACATACTTCTCGCTTGTGATATTCACCCTAATCCAGGCCCACCCTCCCATACCTGTAACCCTACACCCACAAACAGACCCTCCACCACTACATCATCCCACCCCCCACTCCCTCCTCAATCTCTCTTAAATCAAACCTCACAGCACAAACACCTTTCTATCTACGCCCTGAATATATGAAGCCTCACTAACAAAATCACTGAGCTACATGCTTGGATAGCTCAAACTACCCCTCATATCCTAGCCCTATCTGAAACCTGGCTAAAACCACACACAACTAACAAAGAAATACTGCCACCTGGTTACAACATTTACCGCTGTGACAGAATCAACAAAAAGGGTGGTGGTGTTGCCATTCTCCATTCAAATAGCCTTAATCTCTCCACCATCACCACACCTACTCCTGATTTCCACCCAGCTGAACTCATCATCCTTAACTGCTATCTAAACCCCCATAAGACATTTGTCATTGCCTCCATTTATATTCCCCCTGGTAATAATATTCCAATCCTAGAATCTATCCTCTCTGTTCTCTCACAACATACCCTACGAAACTGTCATCTTAGGCGATGTTAACATAATCTTGACCAAACTTTCCACTAAATCCCCACAGCTCTGCATCAACCTCTATGGATTCCACCAACTGATAACATGCCCTACCTACCTATACAATAACACCTCTTCCACTTCAACCATAGACTGGATTCACACTAACTCTCCCAACCTTTACCACAGTCCAACTACCTTACCAAACTCTTTGAGTGACCATCTCCCTACTAGCATACTACACCACTCTTCACAGGCAAACAAATCTCACTCTTATAGAGACTGTAATAACCTAAACAACTTTAATACTACCCAATTCAACTCTATCCTCTCTACCACTGACTGGTCCATCCTTAAACTACTGCCTCTGAATGATGCTGTTCACAAATTTAATAGCATATTCCTTGATATACTCAACTCCCTAGCCCCCACAAGGTGTATTAGAATTAAATCTAACTTTGCCCCCTGGCTTTCTAAAGAAACTAAATCACTGATGTATAACCGTGACAATACTTGGAAAGCCTGGACTAAGACTGAACAACCTGTCTGTAAGGACAAAAAATCATATTATTCATTAGCGGATTCCAAATCTGACATCAGACCAGTGACAAGTGGAGTACCACAGGGTTCAGTCCTGGGTCCTTTCCTGTTTGGTATCTACTTCTCTGAAGAGCAGGCCAACACAGAAGGTCTTTGGCTAACAAAGTTTGCAGATGACTGCAAACTAGGAGCCATAATCGAAACTCCTAACGATGTGGACAAACTACAAAAGGGCCTCACTGAGACAGATACCTGGTGTCAAAGCCATGGCCTGAAGCCCAATGCCAAAAAGTGTATTGTCATCACCTTTGGTAAAAACTCTGTACCCATGAACTACCACATAGCTGGTAGTCTACTTAATGCCGAAAATGTGATGAGACCTTGGGACACAGGTGGACAGTAGTCTCTCCTCTGATAATCACATCGCCACAGTGGTCAGGAATTCCTTATACGTGGCTCACTTCATCACAAAAGGATTTTCATCCAGAAAAAAAGAGGTCACTGTTCCCCTCTACTCATCACACCCATTATAGAGTACAATGCCCCTTTTGGTATGTACCTCACAAGACATCTACAACAACTGGAGAGACCACTGGCCTCAAACAGATGCTCTATGCAGACCGTCTCAAAAAACTACAGCTTTACTCCATCGTATATCGCCTACTCAGGGGTGATCTCTGCCTAACATACAAAGCTATGTCAAACCCAGAGCTGTTGGACATGCTCCACTTAATGAAATCCCAATCCCTCCGAGCTACACGCTCTAGGGACCTAAACCTTGTCACCACAATAAACTGAACATGCTGGAGGGATAGATGCGTGTTCCAGAGACTTCCCATACTCTGGAACAGACTACCTATCTTTGTCAAACAGAGCTCCTCATTAGCACTCTTCAAGAAAAATCTTGATGATTGGATGGGAAATGGGAAATTCACCCCGGGGATCACTTCTGTGGGTCTGCTCGTCAGGGGCACAGAAAAATAATCCTCTTGGGTGGCGAAAGCCAGGGTACATTTTTTGGCTAGGCTTGTATGGGCCCTAGGACCGATAGCCTAGTACCTACCTATGAACCTATAACTCTCCCCAAATTAACTGTAAAACAAATCCACAGAAATTCTGGTCCACCTTAAAGAAAATTCTCAATCCTGGGTCCCCTTCAAATCCCTCCCCTTACCCAAACAACAGCCCTCTAGAAACTGCTACCCTTCTCAACAGAAACTTCATCGACACTGTCCAGAAACTTACTCCCTCAAACCACAACACAATCACCACCTATATCCCTCCCAAGCCACAAAACACTAATCTTTTTTCCTTCAAACTAGTTCCAACCTCATATATAAAATCACTCCTTATGAAGCTTAAACCTTGCCCTCCCTCCCCTGACAACCTTCCACCTACTTTCCTTAAATTAGCTGCTGAATCCATAGCATATCCAGTATCTATCTTAATTAATAGATCTATCCAGGAAGTTACAGCACCAGATATTTGGAAATCCTTTTTCACTACCCCCTCGACTTCTCAAAAGCCTTTGACACTGTCTCTCACCCTCTACTTCTGACTAAACTTTCTAACCTCAGTCTAGCTCCCGCCACCCTATCCTTCTTCTCTAGTTATTTGTCTGACAGACAGCAATCTGTTTGTTGGCTCTCCTCCTGCTCACCCTACCTCCCAGTAACTACTGGGGTGCCTCAAGGCTCATCTTGGGACCTCTCCTATTCAACATCTTTACAAATGAACTACATACCTCCTGCAAACAATCTACTAATCCAATATGCTGATGATTCAACTCTCATCTGCACTTCAAACAATATCTCTGACCTTCACACACTCACCCAGAAGACCTTTCTATCTGTGGAAAATGGCTAGCTGATAACCTACTTATCCTAAACGCCAAGAAAACCAAACTTCTGTTATTTTTCCCCCGGATGCTCTCTCACCTAAAATCTAACTTTCTTATCAAATCCTCCAGTAACACCACCATACAACCTGACTCCCACACAAAACTTCTAGGAGCCATCATTGATGACAAATGTTAGGAAAATGTATAACTGCAATGCAATATGTAGGCTTAGTGTATTAAAACGTACAACTGCAATATGCAGGTTTAGTGTATTAAGGGTTAAAAGGAGTTAATACATTCTGCTTATTCTGTGTGAAAATATGCAGCTACTAGAAGCTCTGACGAGAAATTATTCTGCTTATTCTGTGTGAAAATATGCAGCTGCTAGAAGCTCTGAAGAGAGAACAATGGATGCCTGTAAATCCACCATGGTTAGCAGAAAGTGTATTGAGGCCAGGACTGTACCTTGAATGTATCATATCAGAACTAGAGAAAGAATTGTGAAAAACTAAGGGAAGCTGAAACAAACTCAAGGCCAGGTTGTTTTTCTCAAAAAACATGTTTTTGCAAGACAGCAATTATTTGACCATGTCAGCAGCAAATCTAATAATAGCATCTTTCTGTGAACTTGTAGAAAACTGCATAAAAACTGTGGCTGAACTATGGAAAATCAGACAAACCTTGTACCTACATGCTTTGTCTCCTTGCTGCAAGTAATAAAGGGTGCCTTGCTTGAACCTAACGTGCATTGATCTTTGTGTTTTCCTTTACAACGAACTTAAATTTAAACTACACATCCTTCAGAGTATAAAGAGAACTCACCAAAAGCTGGGTATGCTCCACCGAAACCGTAGATTCCTGACCTACTCCCCACATAACTCACACCACTGCCGCTCACTCAACTCACTACAATGGCTAGAACTCCCACAACTTCTATCTCAGTTACACATTATTCACTCCATACTTTATAAACCATCATCCTGCTCTGTCCTGTCCTCCTTGGTTTTCATCTACACACCAACTTGCACACTTTGTACCTCTAAACAACAACTCCTTGACATCTACCAACCAAAAAAAACTATTGGTAGACTACTTTATAAATCCACCCTATCCCAGGAATGGAATAACCACCCATCCCAATTACGCTCCATTACACATCTTTCACAGTTTAAGAAAGAACTCAAACTACACTTTATGAGAACCAAAAATTGTACTTGCTATGACCCTACCTAGCTCCAATTCTACTCTGTAGTATACATTTCATTACAACTTCACAGCATACTTTTTTAACACTCCAATACTATTACTGTTGTACCACAATATCTTACAATCCTCTCAGTATATTATCTCCCACATTTATTTCACTGACATCTCATTACACCTCTAGATATCCCTTTCACCCCTTTCATGAATCCTGCTACACACCTTACCACACCAGTTATAAAACAGATACTCACACCACACACACACTGGGAAAAATAAAATGTTTGTTTTTCTTTGCAATACAGAATATAAGTGAACTTGCAGTGTTAGCCAATTAATGATTATTTTTAATTGTACACTAAACTGTTAGTTTAGTGTACAATTAAAAATATACCTAACAGTTTAGTGTACAATTAAAAATATACTTGTTATGTATAATTAATCTGTCTATAATTGGAGCTTTTCTCCTTGGGTCTCGACTGAAAATGTGCTCCTGGCCCAGCTGGACTAACCCGGTTAACAAATGTCAATAAATAAAATAAAATTGTGACCCAGCTGGACATCTGCCTAGAAAATGTCTCCAAACTGGTCCATTTGAAAAACAATTCTAGTCTTTACTTAATGTTCTACTACAAAAATATCTTGGTTTAAGATACCTGTGATTATTTATCAGTACTTAATGTATTCCTAACATTTAATTGCAGTCAATCTACAGTCATAATTCTGTGTTTGTGATATTTACAGTCATTTTTTACCATCCACAATATAGTTCAGCATGTTAATTTCTCTGGTTTCCTTTTTAACTCATTGAAGTCTAAAACTACTTTTTTTATATTTCCAGTTCACACCCCCAACTCCTTATGGGGTGTCCAGACCTTTTTTGGATCTAGCTTCTTTAAGCAACTTACCAGCTAATAATACGCAGTACTAGAAAGTGCAAAGAGTTACTAACAAAATGACACTAAGATTGTTAATCCAGGATGTGCTTCAGTAGAAAAATTTATCACTATCACTTGTTATTCATATTTTCATATCTGTATTCATGTTTTCCTAAATGACAGTCGTATATGTTACTGAGTGGTATGGTATAATATGCGTGGTGGGAGACACGGAAACTTATTGTCAATGTCAATTTATATCACAATATACCCAATATATTGCTGTTGTTTGATAGTAATTATGAAAATAAAGAATATTTCCATATGTGTATTCAATAATTAAAAAAACAAGTGACTTACAAACTGTTGCATGACATCAGGTGAAAACATAGCTGTTGAAAAACACTCTCTTTGATACTTGCATTGTCAGTTGTACATTTTTTGAGATATTCAGTGTTATGTTTATTGCTAATTATACAATGATGCATATGCTTTACATTTCTGCATTCATAGGTTGATAGAAGATTACAAGGCTAATGGCTTAAGAGCCCTTAAAAGCCTCCAATATAAGCTAATTTTAACAAATATACGGCCCCTAGGGGCAAGAGGATAGCATGGGTTTGTGCCTATGCATTGAGTATCTTATAGAATACCTCTGTCCATAACAGACATGGGCACTACCCCAGGTGTGAATTTGCAATTCCCCATCCATCGATCTAAACTGTATTTGAAGAGGGCCTGGAAGGGCTCTGCTTAATGTGAATAGCAAACCTGTTACAAACAAGGGCAATCTCTGAGACACATATCTGTCCCTCAAGCATGTTTTGTTTGACTTGATGACTAAGTTTAAATCCCTAGATCAGGTTACCCTTGTGATGTCTGACTTGCGGATATGTAGCAGCTCCTTCAGGGCTGGATTTGTGAGTGCCTTATAGGGCAGGCATAGGTCACCCCTTAATAGTCGATTGGAGACAGAGTAAAGGGATAGGGCTTTTAGTCTATCCACATAGGTTTATAGGTGTGTACTAGGTTAATGGCCCTAGAGCCTTTACAAGCCTAGCCCATAGGATTACCCTGGCATTGTGCCACTGAACCCTAGTTCCCAGTGCCTCTGTCAAGTAGAGCCACTGGAGTGATCCCCAGGGTGAATTTTCTGTTTTCCATCCAATCATCAAGATTTCTCTTGAAGAGGGCCAGTGAGGTGCTCTGTTTAACAAGTATGGGAAGTCTATTCCATAGCATGGGGCAATCTCTGGGTTATGAACCTGTCCCTCCAGCTTGTTCTGTTGACTGTTTTAATGAGGTTGAGGTCTCTGGAGTGTATAGTGTGGAGGTATTGGGATTTCCTTAGATGTAGCATTTCTAACAGAGCTGGGTCAGACATGGCTTTGTAAGTCAAGCAGTTATCGCCTCTTAGTAGGCGAAAGGAGACAGAGAATAGTTGGAGTTTTTTGAGTCTGTCCATATAGGACAAGTGTTTAAGGTCTAGGGTCCTCTTTGTGATGTACTTTTGTGGCCTCTCCAGTTGTTGCAGGTGTTTAGTGAGGTACATGCCAAATGGGGCATTGTACTCGATGATTGGCCTGGATGCAAAACCCTTAGTAATGAGATATTGCCACATAGAAGGACTTTCTGTCCACAGTGGCAATATGGTGGTCAAAAGAGAGGTTGCTGTCAACCTGTGTTCCCAGATCTCTTATAACACCTTCTGTGTTCAGTGGACTACCATCAATGTGGTAATTCGTGGGAACCGGGTTTTTCCCAGAGGGGATGATGACACATTTTTTGACATTGAGCTTGAGGCCATGGTTCTGACACCAGTCATTGCGCTCAGTGAGAACTTTCTGTAGGATGCCAACATCACTTGGGGAGTTAATAACAGCTCCCAACTTGCAATCGTCTGTGAACTTTGTCAGCCAGAGTCCCTTCGTGTTAGCCTGGACTTTACAGAAGTAGATACCAAACAGGAGGACCCAGGACCGAACCCTGTGGGACTCCACTCGTGACTGGTCAGCAGTCTGACTTGGAGTCAGCTACTTTTAAACTATGGGTTCTATCTGTGAGCCAGTTTGCAACCCACCTAGTGATATAGGGGTTGATGCTTAGCTTAGTGAGTTTTTTATGATTCCTGAGTGTGGAATGGTATCAAAGGCCTTGGCCAGATCAAGGTAGGCTGTATGAACCACCTTGCCTTCATCCACAGCTCTGGTGACTGACTCGAAGTCAACCAGGTTGAGCAGGCATGATCTACTCTTCACAAAACCAAACTGTGTGAGATCCAAAGTTTGGAGATTCCTTATATCCTTGTTTATTAGGTCCATGATGATGTGTTCCTTAGCTTTGCATATCAGACTCGTCAGACTAATGGGGCAAAAGTTCCCTGGGTCCGTAGTTGCCCCCTCCTTTGTGGAGAGGGATGAATGTAGCAGTGTACTATTCAGTAGGGACAAAGCCTGAGGTGAGGCTGTGATTGAACAGGACACACAGGTGAGGTGCCAGTTCACTCTGTAGTTCATGTAGAACACAGCCAGGGGTATTGTCAGGTCCCATAGTAGCTGTATTCTTGGCCTTGGACAGTGCTGTTTTAACCTGTGCAGCAGTAATACTGGGTGCCTGGCAATCTACTGGTATTGTGATTGGTCCTTTGGTGGGGGAGAGAGGGGTAAAGATTGTACTGCATCTGTCGGCCAATATATTGGCAATATCTGTTGGCTCGGTATAGGAGGTACCATTGTGCAATAGCTCAGAGCACATCTGGGTATTGCCATGGAGATAACTATAGAAGGCCTTGTAGTTGTCTTTACTATCTGCTGCAATTCTGTTTTCATAGCTAGCTTTAGAGGATTTGATGAGGGATCTCAACTTTTTGTTGAGGCTGATAATATTGATAATTCTTTTGGTTGTAAATAGTAACCTTTTGTAAGGGTGATTGATAATTCTTTTGGATGAAACTTTGCCTGCGAGTTGTCATCTGTAGGGTTTGCTTATCAGGACTTGTTGGGACTAGTACCTCCCCGTCCAATATCACTTCTACATACAAAATCAAAAGACTTAAATTCTTCTCCCTTAATGTCCAGAGTATCTGCAGCAAAGTGCCTGATCTCCATGCTCTCATTCAACACTATACTCCCCATATTTTAACTCTCTCTGAAACTTGGCTTTAACCCCACATCCACAACTCTGAGATCTGCCCCCTCCCGGTTTCAATATCTACAGACAGGACAGACCTAGCAAAAAGGGAGGTGGTGTCTCCATTTTTTTTTCTGACTCTCTCAATATTTTATCACATTCAGTTATCTCCCTCCTTCCACCCTGCAGAGCTACTCATAGTAACCTGTCATCTCAACAACTACCAAAAAATGGCCACAGCCTCAATCTATATTCCACCAGGGAATAATATCACCATCCTTGAAAACATCTTATCTTGGTGTTTTCATCACATCCCCTTTGAAACTATTATACTTGGGGATATAAATATTGTCTGGAACTTAGTTAACTCCAATACACCATCTCATAGTCTCAACCTACACGGTTTTACTCAACTTGTTTCCTCCCCCACCCGCCTTAGCAAAAACCACTCTAATACTATCCTAGACTGGATTCTCGTAAATTCTCCTAATTAGTACCACCAGCCAGGAACACTATCTGACTCTCCAACAATCAACTTATCCTGAACCCCTCTAAAACTAAGCTCTTACTATTCCTACCTAAAGCTCTAGCCCATCACAAATCCACCTTTCTCGTATCCTCACTAAATGGCACCATCATATCATCAGATTTACACACTAAACTCCTAGGTGTCATCATTGATGACCAGCTCAAACTAGATCTCCACATACTTCATTCTATAAAGAAAACACACCAAAAACTGGGCATGTTATATAGAAACAGCAAATTCCTGACCTCCAACTCTAAACTACTGCTAGCCCAATCCTATCTCCTCCTCTATGGCTCCCCTCTATTTTCCAATTTACAATATAACCTGCTGGTAAAACTTGACCAAACCTATAACACAACTGCTAGATTTGTCACCAGCAGCTCCTATAAATCCCATCACTGTTCTGCTCTCAAAAAACTACATTGGCTCGAATTCCCACACCTTCTGATCAAATGTCAGTTGATCCAAGCTTTCCGAATTCTTAATTCTAACTCTGACTGTCCATCTCTGCCCAACCTGATCTCCTGGTACACCCCTCCCCGATCCTGCGCAACTCTGATAAACTCTTTCTACAAGTCTATAAACCCAATATTAACATAGGTAAAATACTTTATAAACACTCCATCTCCCTTATTTGGAATAATCTTCCACTCCATATTAAAAGTCATACCACTCTTCCTAACTTCAAACATGACCTTATTTTGTACCTCCATAACAACCCTATATGTACCTGTAACCATCCTACTTAACTTCTCCCTTTCCATATTCCCATTTCTTCACTAGACTTATCATTAAGACCTTTTTCTTCTTCCTTATCTTACTTTATCCAATCTGCTCTTCTTTCTATACCCTCCCTCTTTATATAATTTACTTTATCCTACTGCTCTTCTTTTTTTCTCCTCCCTCTAGATCACTTCATTCCTCCTCTACTCCTATCTTCTTTTGCACTTTCCTTCTTCTGACCTTGTATATAGCTATGTACTATTCTTTGGATTATATTTATTTTTCTTATCCATTGTATCCATAAGTTTGTTTTGCTCTTTATATTATTAACTTGTCTCTATTTGTATGTATTTGTACGTTTTGTTCGGGGCTTTTCCCCTCGAGTCTCCACTGAAAATGGGTAATTTCTTACCCAGTTGGACTAACCCGGTTAACAAATGTGAAATAAATAAATAAATAAGGGAGTTTTTCCAGTCTTGGGACTTCACCTTATTCTGCATCAGTTTCCCCCTTCTGTTGTAGACTTTGTTTATGCAGGGGACCACCAGATTGGCTTCCTTTTTTTGAAACAGAGAATCTTGGTTCTATTGGGTATGGTGAGATCCATGCATTTGTGTACGTGTTCATACAGAGCATCAGTGTATGATTCGACGGTCATGCAACTGCTCTCCATTTGCATGGGTGCCGTGAAGTCAGTCACCTTTTTCTTTAGGGAGCCCAAAGTTAGCTTTGGAGAAGTTTTTCATGGTGGTTATCTTTACGAGGGGGGGGTGATGTGGATTTCTAAGGTGATTAGTTTGTGGTCAGATCTAACCAGGGAGGAGATGACTACTGGTGTAGAGCAACCATCGCCCATGTTAATAATGACCAGGTCAAGGATGTTGCTACCTCTAGTGGGGGTAAGAACGAGCTGGTCCAGGGCATTGGAATTAATGAAATGCAGGAAATGTTGGGCAAGTGTATTGGTACATGAGTAGTTTTCCCCAGTTAATGACAGGATAGTTGAAGTCACTCAGTATGAGTGTTAAGTTGGACCCTAACATTCTCCAAGGTGCTTAAGAATGTGGAGTGTGAGGCTTGGGACATGGTTGGCGACCTATATCAGGCTACGACCTGAATCGCTGTCTTAACTAATGTTAGCTATATCTATATTAGAACATCAAAGTTTCAGAACTTCGAATGTTCTAATATCGACCCCTAGTAACCGAAAACTGATAACATCGAAAATTCGCTGTTCCAAAACACATACACACAACACAAACACACCAAATAAACAGCAATCCACACACATAGACCTAAAATCTTACATCTAACCCTACACTAAACTGTACATACACCACTATCTACCCACTTATCTTAACCCAAACCCTAACCCTAAGGTCTGTCATTATCACACACACACACCTCACCCGAGCCCTAACCCTAACCCACCTACCCCGCCCTAACCCTCACGTCCACACATTCGCACACTTACCTTACCCACGCCCTAAGCCTAACTTACCTAACCCTCATGTCCACACAATCGCACACTTACATGAACCCGACCCGTAACTTTCCACCACAGTGCTGAAAATAGTGAAGCGACAGAAACAGACAACAGAATTCTTTCCCTAGGAAAGAATTCGGTTTTCTGAAACTTCGCTATTTTCAGCTTTCACTTATTAGGGGTAGATATTAGAACATTCGAAGTTCTGAAACTTCGATGTTCAAATATAGACCAGTTAGCTGCACCTGAAGTATCTCTGATGTGTTATGTTGGGCTACCAGTCAGGAGGTATGCGGATCCTTTATGAATATGGAAACACCACCGTCTTTGGCGCTACAGTCAAAGTTCTGAGGCCAAAAAGGTGTGGAATGTGTTATAGCCTGGTAGTGCAGGGGTGCTTTCTGCTGCCTTGAACCAGGTCTCTGTTACAGCACAAGTGTTGATATTCTCCATTTTAAGGAGTGCTTCAAGCAAAAGATGTTTCTTCTTCTTTCGGCTTTTCCCAGTTAGGGGTTGCCACAGCGAATCACCTGTCCGCTCATGATTGGCAGTGGAGTTTTACGATGTTGAGTTGCCAGCCTGGTGCCCAACCTTCCACGGAAGGCAGGCACACAATCACACACTCATGCCTAGGGCCAATTTAGAGTGTCCAATCAACCTACAGCATGTCTTTGGGATGTGGGAGGAAACCTGAGCACCCAGAGGAAACCCATGTGACCACAGGGAGGACATGCAGACTCCGCACAGAAGGCACCCCAAGCTGAGGATCGAACCAGAGAACCTCTTGCTGTGAGTCTGCAATGCTAGCCACTACACCACTGTAGCTGCCCCAAGCAAACGATGTTTACACCCTGTATTTTCTTTGTGAGGAACCTCTGAGATCACTACAACTGCTATAAGTGACTAGTCAAGTACATGCCAAATGGTGCACTGTACTCAATTATTGATCTAATGACAGCTGACAGCGAGAATAAAATTTCCTTGGATCTGGATGCCATGCCTTTACTTATAAGTTATGTCACATAGAAGGACTTCTTCACCTCTGTGGACACATGACGGTCAAAGCTCACGCTACTGTCTGTATAAGTAGATCTTTCACCTCTGAGTCTACTCTTAGATGCGTGCTACTGATGATGTAATTTGCGGTGGTATTTGACTTCCCAAATGGTATGACAATGCATTTTTCACATTTAGTTTTAGGCCATTGTTCTGACACCAATCATTGTCTGATCTAGACCATCCCAAAGGATATCTACATCACTGGAGGATTCAAAGATTGCCTCCAGCTTGCCGTCATCACCAAATTTATCATTCAGACTGCTTCTATATTAGCCCTCAGAGAAGTATATTCTGAACAGGAGTGGTCCCAGCACTGAGCCCTGTAGCATGCCACTAGTAAGTGGCCTGTTGCTGGATCTGGATTCATCCACTTTAACCATGTGTCCTGTCCTGTCCTGTTATCCCTCTACTGGGACAAAGCCAATCTGAAAGCTATGGTTAAACAGATAAGTCCTGAATTAACCTGTTTAAGAGAAACCTGGTATATCATCAGGCCCCAATGAAGCCATGTTGTTAGTCCTAGAAATCAGAGTGGCAACCTTTTCTTTGGTGATAATTGGTGGTAAAGTGATGGAGGGTATTTCTTTGGGGAGAACTGGTGGTGATGGGGAGGTGAAATTTGAGCTGAATTTGTCAGCCAGCAGGTTTACTGTATCTTCTGGCTGAATATAGGTGATGCTATCTACAACTAATGCTGCAAATTGTTGGGTATTGCCCATAAGATTGCAGACATAATTGAAAAATGCCTTATGATTATCATTAGCTTTGGAGGCTATTTTTACATCAAAGTCTGCTTTCAGAGACTTGACTGATTTCCTGGTTCACTTGTTTAGACTAATGAGGGACTTTATGCACTGTTGTGCACACTCTCTCTTCTCGAGGGGACTTCCTTTATTTTGTTGTACAACCTATTAATACCAGGGGACCACCAGGGTGGCTTGTTTTTGTGGTTTGACCTTGGTTTATTTTGGTCTGGCACTGCCATGTCTATGCAGTTGTTTACATGATTGTACAGAGTTTCTGTGTTTTCTGTATTTGGGGGAGCTTGATAACTAGTTATGCTGTCCCTTAATAGGGGGTCATTTATCTTAGAGAACTTCTTAAAAGTTTTTGGGGTTAGACAGGGGGAATAGTTTTACTATTATTTCAATGGAGACTGCTTGGTTATCTGATATTACCAGCGAGGACATCACACTAAGGGGGTCCAGCTCTCTCCCACATTTGTGAGCAACAGTTCTAGGATATTTGTTCCCCTAGTGGCAGTGGAGACTAGCTGTTCCAGGGCATTTGAATTTACAAAGTCAAAAAATCTGTGGGCCTGCAGCATGTAGTGGACGTGAACACTTCCCAATTATTGGAGGGATAGTTAAAATCACCCATGAGTATGGTACTGGGCTGGATAGTAAGAGATTCTAGTAACTTCAGGTATGATGTATGGGTTTTCTGGTTCATGGTGGGGAACCTGTAGCTAGCAAGAATATGGTAATGGATTTTCCCATGGTCATTTGGACATGGAGTAGCTCAAGCATGTCATATTGTTTGATCAGCCTTGAGGTGTGCCTGTTCTTTATGTAGATGGATTCACCTTCCCCTTTTGCTCTTTCATTTTTCAGTGGGTGGTCAGAATATATGAAAGACATTATAGCCGTGCACTACCAACATGCTTTCTGAGGCTTTGAACCATGTTTCAGTAACTGCACAGACTTCAGTATTCCCCAGGATGAGGAGAGTTTCTGGAGAGTTCAGTTTCTTGTTGATACTTATAGCACTGAGTAGTAACACCTTTAGCTTGTCCCAAGTAGTTTTTGTTATGTTGGAAGGTTTGTCTGTTGGACATTACCTAAAAAAGGCTCTGTAGGGGTGGATAATGTTTTGGCCAATATCCAAAAGCCTAACGATGACAGCTGAAGGACATTCATGGCAAAGTAGCATGGCCTTTCAGCCATGTCTTCACAGGCTGACAAGTACTGGACTCCTTTGGAATGACATCAGTAGCTAAGCCAATTGTTAAAGTTGATGATTTTCTGCTGGTATTGTGGCATCATCCATGCAGAAGGTAAAATCCTGCTCAATGCTAGGCTCATACCTGCCTGTGACATATATTCTGAGAGATCAATTATGTCTCTCACTCTTCAAATAGTCCATGGAGGTATGTTTCAGGTCATTCATGCCCACATGGACTATCACTGAGTCACACTGGTACTTAAGGATAAGTGGCCTGTGTACTTGTGTGATCTGATGGATCACGGCCAGTGACAGGCAACTAACTGCAACCTTTTCCTTATTCAGACTGATAAGGGGGACATCAGCGTGTCTCACAATGGAGACTCCGATGACCAGAATATTGGGTTGTGGAGTATTTCACCTTATGGGCTTGGTAGTTGAGACACGAGATGTGGCTTTATGTGTTGTGATAAAAATTGTCATTCGCAGAGGAATTTATTGTTGTCATGTGAAAACGTATGTCTGGTTAAAGTGTTCTAACAATATATGTCTAGGTTGTACAGTTTTCAAGATATGAGCATTTGTTTGTGAAAGTCTAGCAAAAAAATATAATTTGAGGTTTGTGTGCATTATAATATATTATAATATTTATGGAAAGACTATGAATTGGCGGGCACGCTTTGGCGGGCTTTTCTGGCTGTAGAGAACTCAGCACAGGTCCTTGTGGTATCCAGCAGAGTTCCTAGAGCAGCAGAGAACAGAAAAAGCATCTTTCCATATTTTAAGTACTTTTTCTTGCATTTTTCGACCATTTGTGTTATTCGATGACTGTTTCTGTCTATTTTATAGTGGTATTACCTGTTTTTCCTGTTTTTATAAGCTTTAATTGTTGGTTGCACTTCTTAGTTTAAGTTTGCTTAAAGTTAAACTACAGGCTAATACACTCAAGTGTACTAGCTTTTGATAGCATTTAATCGAAAAGCAAAGCATTTATTGTGTTTTCTGTTCTGTCTGTGAAAAAATTTGAAAAAAAAAACAAAAAAATATTCTTGTTCTCCTAACTTTCCTGGCTAGTTGTTCCAGTGATCAGGTTTTGCTGATCCCTGGGCTTTGTCTTGGTTCCTGTACTTCTCCATCTTCTTTGTTTGGTCAGGGGGAAGTTTCTTTACTCACCAGTGGGAGTGGGGAGTATTGAGCTGCCTGTTTGTCCTCAAAGAAGTGGTTTAAGACAGTAACTTGTAATTCATTGGCCATTTTGGGTCATTTCCTGCCTTTTCCAGCCCCCTGCTATAAAGCAGGCTTTTGCGTGCTTTAGCGCGGAGTTGCCACTAGAGCAGCATCGGGCAGCGCCGGTTTAACAAGGTTAAACTTTTTCTGGCTCCATAAAGTCTGTTCTTCATTTTTTCCCTTAGAACTGTTTCTACTTGCAATCTAACAGCCTATACTCTATCTGAAAAGCTTAGCACTCGCTCCTAAAGCATTTTTATACAGGTAAAGCACTCTTAAACAAAAGAAAGTACTTCATTCACCTAAATTCTGTTGAGTACACATCTCCCTATAGGTCCTTTCTGACTCAGTTACACAGCAATCTTTTTCACTATTTCTAGCATGTCGAAGGGTCAGTTGCTGGCGTCCTCTCCTGTTCAGCTGGTGAAGCTGGGAATCTTGAGGCAATGTTACAATTGCGTCATGTACACAGACAACCCTCTCCTACTCCCAACAAATACAGATATATGTGAGAGATGCAACTATATAGCCAAACTGGAGGCTGAGCTCTCTCAATTCAGTACTGGCAAGACCAGTCAGGAGGAGAAGGTAACCACGCACACCACAAACCCAGTCTCACACAGAACTATCACAACAGCAAACCAAACACATAAACACACAAAAACATACTCAGAGGCGCTGATTAAAAATCTACCAAAACAACAGAGGCCTCCAAAGCAGACACCCAAGCAACCACCACCTCAAGACATAGCACATGCAACACATAGTTCACAAAGTCAGTGTGCTAAACAGTCACAGCCCTTAAGGCCAAACAACATGCCAGACACACTTGTAATAGGTGACTCCATAGTCAGACACACTGACGTCCCGCTCACCAGACTGAACAAGGAAAAGGTCACAGTAAGCTGCCTGTCGGGAGCTAGAATCTGCCACATAACACAAGCACTCAGGTCACTCCACAGCAAGTACAAATATGACTCAGTCATTGTACATGCCGGTGTGAACGACCTGAGACGTACCTCCCTGGACTACATGAAAAGAGACATAGAGGAGCTCTCTGATTATGTAGCCCAGGCCGGTATGACCCTGACCCTGAGCAGCATCTTACCCTCACCAAGAATGATGCCACAGTACAAAGACAAAATGATCAGTTTTAACAATTGGCTTAATTACTGGTGTCATTCTAAGGGGATCCAATGTCTGTCTGCTTGGGATGACATGCTTGACAGGCCACGCTGCTTCACAAGGGATGGCTTGCACCTGTCACCCCTGGGCTTCCGGATATTGGCCAAGGCTCTTGCCACCCCCATAGTGCCTTTTTTAGGCAAGGCTCAAATGACAAACCTACCTCCCTAGAAAACACAAGTGGAAAAAAACTAAGGGTAATGCTGCTCAATGCCAGAAGTCTAAACCTCAAAATGCACGCCCTCGAGGCCCTCCTCAGTAAGGAGAACATTGATGTCTGTGCAGTGACTGAAACCTGGTTCAAGGCTCCTGAGAGCACCCCAGCACTATCACGTTTTACCTCATATCATGCTTTCCGGCCCCAAAACTTGGACCAAACCACAAAAGGAGGGGGAGTATCCATTTTCATCAAAGATACCCACACCTCCAGGTTAGTGGCAACGCACGAAGCATCGGAGACTATCCAGGTGCAACTAACCATAGGCAAAACTGCCTTACAGTTTGTAGCATGCTACAGACCACCCTCTCAAACTCAGGAACCCCACACAACCTTCCTGAAGACACTGGAGAGTATGAATGTCTCTCCAAATACCATAATTTTGGGAGACTTCAACTACCCAAACATAGACTGGGAACATTACTCAAGCCCCAACACCCTAGCCCAAAGGTTCCTAGAATTCATAAACTCAAATGCAATGGAACAACTAGTCACCATTCCCACAAGAGGAGATAATATACTAGACCTGATCATCACAAACATGGGGACAAAATGCTCCACACCGGAAGTATATCCCTCTTTGGTAAGATCAGACCATAAATTAATCTCACTGGAAATCCACATCCCGCCCCCACCCCCTGCACAAAACACCACAATGAAGAACTTCCACACTGCTGAATCCTTTGCAAATGCCTTCTATGGGCACCTTCAAGAATGCATGGATCATGCAATCCCAAATAAAACCAAGACCCATTCCCCCAAAGGCAGGCGCTCGGTCTGGTGGACCCCAGCCATAAACAAACTTTACAACAGGAGGAGGAAGCTACTACATGACAGAGCAAAATCCCTAAAAGGGAAGGCGTCTCTGATCAGTACTAGCAAAAAACTACGATCACTCATAAAATCATCCAAGGCCAACTTTGAGAGAAAGATCGCAAAAGACAATCACAAGGCCTTCTTTAGCTATGTTAGAAACCTGGGTGGAAACTCCCAGATATGCTCAGAGTTAGTCCAAAATGACACAAAAAACACTGAACCCACTGACATTGCCAACATCCTGGCAGACAGGTTCAGTGCAAATTTCTCTTCCCCCTCCCCCCCCAAAAGGAGAAATAACTATCCCAGCAGAGTGTAGCCTCCCTAACATCTCAGATGCCCAGGTGAGAGCCGCCCTCTCTAAAGCTAAAAACACAGCATCAATGGGACCGGATGGTGTCCCGGGCTGTGTGCTACATGAACTCCAAGAGGAACTAAACCCACACATAAGGCTGCTGTTTAATCTTAGCCTTACTACAGGATACGTACCTAAAGAGTGGCGTAAGGCAACAGTGGTCCCACTTCACAAAGGCAGTGCCTCTACGGACCCTGGAAATTACCGCCCCATAAGCTTGACGAGCCTGGTCTGCAAAGCTATGGAGAGGATCATTATGGAACTCATAAACAAAGACATTGGGGACCTACAGACATTGAATCCTACTCAATTTGGCTTTGTCAAGGGCAGATCCTGCCTTTTGAACTTGGTCGACTTTTTTGAAACAGTCACTAAGGCCATTGATGAGGGTAAAGCAGTTCACACAACCTACCTTGACCTTGCAAAAGCCTTTGACACAATACCCCACTCGGGCATCATAGACAAACTCACCAGCTTAAATGTAAACCCATATGTCACAAGATGGGTTGCAAACTGGCTCAAGGACAGAACCCACAGGGTCAGAGTTGCTGGAGCTATGTCAGACTCTAAGCCAGTCACAAGCGGTGTCCCACAGGGCTCAGTCCTGGGACCCCTCTTGTTCGGCATTTATTTTTCCGAAGTACAGGCAAACATAGGAGGATTGTGGCTGACAAAGTTCGCAGATGACTGCAAACTGGGCACCATAATTGATACTCCAGTGGACACAAACATCCTTCAGAGAGGCCTCATAGATACGGATAACTGGTGCCAGAGCCATGGCCTTAAGCTGAACGCCAAAACATGTACAGTCATACCCTTTGGGAAAAACAAGGTACCGACAAATTACCACATAGGCGGTAATCCATTAAGTACGGAAGAGGTAATCAGGGACCTAGGGACCCAGGTTGACAGTAACCTCTCATTTGACACTCACATTGCCAAAGTGGTTAGGAAGACCTTCTATATTGCCCACCTTATCATGAAGGGTTTCACATCTAGATCAAGAGAGGTCATTGTGCCCCTGTACTCTTCTCTTATCAGGCCAATGATTGAGTACAATGCCCCATTTGGGATGTATCTCACCCGACACCTGCAGCAGTTGGAAAGACCCCAAAAGTTCCTCACCAAGAGGATAAAGGGTCTTAAACATATGTCATATGCTGCCCAACTGAAAAACACTCCACCTCTATTCAGTCACATACCGCCTACTCAGAGGTGATCTGTGCCTGACGACAAGGCCATGTCCAATCCTGAATTAATGGACATGCTCCACCTCAGAAAATCCAAATCCATCAGAGCCACGAGAACAAGTGACTTAAACCTCAACACAGAAATAAATAGGACGTGCTGGAGGGACAGATTCATAACCCAGAGGCTCCCTACACTCTGGAACAGAATCCCAGTCCATGTTAGGCAGAGCCCCTCACTGACTCTATTCAAGAGAAATCTCGACGAGTGGATGGGAGATCGTAGGTTTACCCCGGGGGTCATCTCTGTGTCACTACTAGACAGAGGCATAGTAAACTAAACCCTAAAAGGGCATAGTATTCTCATCCTAAGGGGTGGTGTAAGCCACATACACTCTGGCTAGGCTTATAAATGCCTTAGGGCAGATAGCCTAGTATGAACCTATGAATACACTGGGAAGCTCCAGTATCTCATCTTACTTCATTACTCTGCATTTTTATCTTAGTAATTACGGATCCATGATCTGAAATAGTTACTGAATGTGTATAAAAGTTCTCTATTAAATGCACTTGCTCCTGTGAAATATAATTTCTGTCTAGTCCAATCCAGTTATTGTACCTTGGTGAATAATATGTAAATTCTCTCCACGTTCCAGCTACTGAATTCATGTTTTTCATATCAAAAAGTTCATACATTTCTTCAGAAATCTACCTTTTTTATATTTTCCCTTCTAGCCCCCCCCCTCCCCCAGACACATCATCATTGTTGCAAATTAAATTCCCACTTCCCAGCTATAAGTAATATTCCCGGTTGAAAGCTGATTATTTATCCCAAATATTTTAAGCTCCATTATAGCAGTTTTATGTGGAATATAAACACATGCTAGTGTAATCCTCATCCCTTGCGAGTAACCCCTTACTACCATAAATCTACCATTATTATCTTTTTCCCCTCTTCTATCACTACTGGATCTTCTCTAGCCATTAGTATAAGTACTCCTCCTTTCCTTTGTCCTTCATATTCTGCAGAATATCCATCCTGAAATCCTTTCTTTATCAAATTCACATGCTTACGTTTTCAAAATGTGTTTCCTGAAACATTACTATTTCCATTCTGCATTTCTTATAATTAAGTATTCTTTCCTTTTTGTCTAAACCTGAGCCCATTCAAATTCCAAGATAATATGGAAAGTGTCAACTTTATGTTAAGTCATTATTCTCACCTTTTATACAAGGCAGCTTTTAAAGGTCTATTTCTAGCTTTTGTAATACATACACCCATTAATAATTATTTGGCAGGTTAATCCTTTATACAGTTTTTTCTTATCATTAACATTGGAACTTACATCACATTTTACAAGACTTTTTGTTTTAATAAAAACCTTCAAACAACACACACACAAGACCCCCATAACCTGTTAACTTAATATAAACATACATAACTATGTACATTTTCAAATAATAAAGTTTAACCCTTCTAAAAAGAACATTTGTGAAAAATAGGCAGATACTAACACAGGCCCTAATTAACCTAAAAACTGAGGTTATCCATACTAAGACATATGTTACTGCATGTGCTTCTGCTTACACTAAATGGTGTCTGTTCTTTTTTTTATTTTTAACTCCTCCCAATGTGAAAACAACTTAAATACTTTCAGAAATCATTAACTTTTAGCCTCAAAGAAACAAGTGTTCTGTTTTTTATTGCGATTTTATCAATTTGTTTCCATGGAAACATAAGAGAAAAAAAGAAAAATGTAGTCCTCAGCTGCAGCCTGAAAGACAAGCAGAAACATTTACTGCTAAAGGAAACCTTTTCATTATAGAGTTCTCTAATTCACTTATTTCCACTTAAAACTTGTTAGATTACACTAAGGGTTTTAATCCAGATGTTTACCTATGGATAGGTTTATAGGTGCTTCCTAGGCTAATGTTACAAGAGCCTTTGCAAGCCTAGCCAATAATACCCAGGATATGATAACAGTATATCTTAATTCCCCAGATATGGTATGTGGTAGTATCAGGGTAGTGGGTTTTTGGATGTTGGAGCCCTGAGTCATTTTTACAGATAGTTACTGTCCATAAGGGACATGGGCAGTACCCCAGGAGTGAATTTACGGTTCCCCATCCATTTATCCAAATTCTTTCTGAACAGAGTGAGGGACAGGTTGTGTTTTACAGTGATGGGAAATTTATTCCATAGATGAGGTAGCCTTTGAGATATGAATCTGTCTCTCCAGCAAGTTCTGTTAAGGGTCACAAATATGGTTCAGGTCCACAGAATGCATAACCCTTATAGAATCTTTCTTGCGAAAATACAACATTTTTATCAGGGGTGGATCAAAGAATGACTGGTAGGTCAGGCATAAGTCCCCTCTCAACACACAATATGAGACAGAGTAAAGGGATAGGGCCTTTAGTTATTCTGCATAAGGTATGTGTCTTGAATTTTTTTTATTGAGAAACCTCTGGGGATGCTCCAGTTGGTGTAAGTGCCTGGTTAGGTACATGCAGAAGGCAGCATTTTACTTGATTATGGGCCTGAAGAGGCTGAATACAATGGCACTATGACTTCCTTTGATCTTGACGCAGTGCCTTTACTTATACGTTCAGCCACACAAAAGGATTTCTTCACTACTGTAGCTACCTGGTGGTCAAAGTTTAGGTTGCTATCTATCTGTGTTGCTAGCTGCCTCACAACTGGATCTACTTTTAGGGGTGTGCTATCAATATTATAATTTGCAGGGATATCTGATTTACCAAAGGGTATGATTATGCATTTTCTTAGCATTTAGTCTCAGACCATGGTTTTGACAACAGTTGTTTGTCATTTTTAGGCCTGTCTGTAGGATGTCAACATTGTTGGGGACTTGATAACTGCTCTCAGCTTACAGTCATCAGCAAACTTGGTAAGCCAGAGGGCCTGAACAGTGGTCTTCACTTCAGTGAAGTAGATGCCAAAGAGGAGGATCCCAACAGTGAGCCCTGTGGGACACTGCTAGAAACAGGTTTCTTATCAGAAGTGGATTCACCTATCCAGACAGCATGTGTCTTGTCAGTGACCGTGGCTATCCATCTGACAATGTAGGGATTTATGTCTAACTCAGTAAGTTTATCTATGACCCCTGAGTGGGTGATTGTGTCGAAAGCTTTGGCCAGGTCTAGATAAGCAGTTTGTACCCCTTTACCTCATCCATGGCCCTGGTGACTTTCTCGAAGAAATCAATCAGATTGAACAGGCAAGATCTCCCTTTGACAAAGCTAAATTGGGTGTGGTCTAGTTTCTGCAGCATTCCTATGTCATTACTGATGATCAGGTCCATGATAATTTTCTCCATGGCCTTGCAGAAAAGGCTGGTCAAGCTTATGCATCTGTAGTTCCCTGGGTCAGTTTATGCCCCCCCCCCTTGTGCAGAGTGATGACTGTTCCAGTTCTCCATTCCTCTGGGGCAAAGCCTGTCCAGAGGCTGTGGTTAAAGAGGGCTTCTAGTAGCCCTGACAGATTCTGTTTTTAGCTACTTAAGAAGAATCCTCGAATGTTGCTGGGACCCATGGTGGCTGTCTTTTGGCTTTAACAAGCAGAGTGACAACCTGTTCCATTGTAATGACTGGTAGGGGGATGGTTGCAGGTATTTCTTTGGATGTGGTAGAAGGTGATGGGGGGTGGGGAGAAGTTTGAACTGAACTTGACCAGCAGATTTGATATACTTTCAGGCTGGGTGTAAGTGTTGTCACTCATGATTAACTCGGCACACTGCTGAGTGATCCCCTTGAAGTTACGAACATAATTAAAAAAAAAAGCATTATGGTTAGCTTTCACCTGGGAGGATATCTTTGCCTCACAGTTTGCTTAGGCAGACTTGACCAGCTCTCTAATTTGCTTGTTTAGACTGGTGAGTGTCTTTTTGCACTGTTTTGTCTGTTCCTTCTTGTCTTTGAAAAGGATTTTTTTCCCTTTTGTTGAGTAGCCTATTTATGCTAGGGGTCCACCATGGTGGTTTATTTTTGCCAGTAGGCATAGGTTTGACTCAGACAGGTACTCCCTCCTCTATTCAGCTATGACTGTGGTTGTACAGTGTTTTTGTGTATAGCTCAGAGTAGTCCTTGGTGTCATCCGGGTATAGAGAGGCTTGGAAGCTTAATAAGCTGTCATTTAGTTTGAAGTAACTGGCCTTAGCAAAGCCCTTAACAGGTTTGGAGTTTGATGGGGGTTCTAGGTTAGTTTTAGTACTAAAGATGATCATTTTGTGGTCAGATCTTACCAGGGAGGAGTTAATGTAAGGGAGGGAGCAGCATCCCCCCATGTTCGTCAATACTAGTTCTAGGATAATTGTACCTCTAATTGGGAAGCTAGCTCTAGGATAATTGTACCTCTAGTTGGGGAACTAACTAGTTGCTCCAGGGTGTTTGATTGACAAAGTTCAAAACCCTCTCAGCAAGTGAATTATGGGTCATATAGGTCTCCCAGTTTATGGAGGGGTAGTTGAAGTCACCCATAAGGCTGAATGTTAAGAGATTCCAGTAAGTTTACGTAGAAGGTATGGTTTTCCAGAATCATGTTAGGGGATCTGTAGCTAGCAAGGATATGACAGGCATTGCACCTATAGTTAGTTGGGCATAGAGCACCTCAAGTGAGTCATGTTGTTGGACCCGTCTAGCAATGTACTTGTCCTTTATGAAAACTGAGACACCTCCTCCCTTTTTAATATCCTGAGCTGAAAGGGATCTAAATTTATGAAAGGAATTGTAACCTTTGATATCTGGGGTGCTTTCTATAGTTCTGAACCATGTTTCTGTGACTGCACATATGTCTACTTTCTCCATGGTGAGGAATGGTTCCAGGGAGTGTAGTTTTTTATTTAAATTCCTAGCATTGAGCAGCAGTACCTTTGGGTAGTCGTGAGTGATTTTTTTTTTTTATGTTGGAGGGTTTAACAACTTGGCATGGCCTAAAAATGGCCAGATAAAGTTTTTTCCAGTATCCAGAAGCCAAGTGGTAACAAGTGCAAACCATCTCTGGCAAAGCATCATAGTTTATCAATCATGTCTCCCCGGGCTGACAGACACTGGATCCCCTTGTTGCAACACCAGAAACTAAGCCAGCTGATGAAGTCGACCATTTTTTGCGGGTACTGTGGCATCATCATTGATGAATGTAGGCTGCTACTCAAGGTTAGATTCATAGCTGCCTGGGACACATATTTAGAGACCTCTATCATGCTGTCTTCATGTAGTTCAGTGAGGTATGTCTCTGGTTGTTTCTGCCCACATGGACTATGACAGTGTCATACTGGTACTTGTGGTTTAAAGATCTAGGTGTATGCATGATCTGTCAGGTCCTGGCTTCAGAAAGATCTTCTCCTTGTTTACCCTTTTAAGGGAAACATCACTATGTGTTACAATGGAATCCCCAATAACTGGAATGTTTCATTGTGCACTGTGCTGGCTTTTGGGCTTGGATAGGGGCTGCTATGGTTTTCAGAGTTATGTGTTCTGTGAGGTGCTGCCTTTTTTTTAGTGTACACAAGGCCACTGAGAGATGTTTCTAGGGGGTCTTGGTGGTTTGGGTAGATTACAAGTGAGTAACTCTGCATATGTGGATCTATGGGTTTGTTCCTAGGTGTTGGAAGTGAGTGTTTGGGTGCACTGATAAAATGCTGGTTTGCATTTTTCATATGTGTGAATGTGAGAGCTTTGCCTCCAATGACACTGTGCATTTACATCTCTCACACACTGTATTTGTCTGTTCTAAAATTAAATGGTTGTCAGTGAACATAAAGCAATTACTACACTGCCTCAGGATGTCCATATCCACCAGGCCAGAAACAGAGATGACAGTGAAGCACCTACCCATTATACCAGATCCTTAGCAGATGGGATGGAGTAGGGGAAAGTCACTTAAAGGTCTAACTGATCATGTTTAGCAGTATACTATTAGGTGACCTACAGTGATGCTGCCCTTTGCACAAACTGGCAGCTCTTTGAGCAGCTGTGAGCAGTGGGAAACTATGCAGAGCATTTCCTGTAGAGGATTTTAAACTGGATAGGTTTGCTTATATACATGACATGGGTAACCACATTTCCATGATGCACAAATGTGAGGCTTTTATACCAGCAGGATGAAAGACTTTTACACAGTTAAGCCTTCAGGTCAATCAGGTAAAAACACAATAAGTCTTCCACCAGCAGTTCCCAACTTGAATGGATTGAATCAGCTCTCTGCTCCCACCAGACTGCAAGAAAACCCTCAATGTAAAACAAACTGGTTTTGAGCTCAAGTGCAGTAACAGATGCTTTACAACAAAAGGCAAACTCAGGAGAACTTTGCCAAACTCAGATGTAAGATAAAACATATCAGCTCTACATATATTATTATCTGTGTACTTTGACATCTCACCCCACCACAATAATGTAAGATTACAGCATATTAACTTAAACATGCTTTTGTTTAGCTTTCCTTCTCTTTTTGCACTGTAATGCCTTGATTTACCAAAAAGAAGAAAAAAATAGAAGACAAGATAAAAACAGGCATCTGTTTACTTTAGTAATTTCATAACATACAAGAACTAAAAATACTTTACTATAAAAATATGTAATTTATACTGTGAAAAGTTTCACAGAAATACTTGTTTTAAGAGCAGACATTGTTTTACTTATCTTTTTCCTTCCTTTTCCCCTCCCCTCACAGTCCTTGCAAACATTAATGACAGGAAGTGAGGGAAATGCTTTTCAGTTCTCCACAGGTTTAACAAGAACCACTCTTTTCATTTATTCTTATACAGTCATATTTCACAAATGAGACTGATGCTTTGCAGTCTCACATTTATTCACTAATTTTAAGTTGCTGGTCTTCTTTTTGATCATCTCCATCTCTCAACTCCAGATTCTGGTTCAATTCCAAGGTACTCCTGATTCTTCTGTTCAACTCCTGTGTTCTTCTCTGTCCCTCAAGCACCTTCTTTTGGAACAGTGGAAAAGGTTTCACTGGCAAAGTCTCTCAATGTGCTTTATTATCAGAAGAAAGATTTAATACTTTTGCCTTTTGCCACAACTTTGTTAGAATCAACTCTTTCTGCTGGTAGATTTTCATCTTTACTAATAAAGGTCTTGGTTACTTGGTCGTGGCCAGATTTGGAGCATACACATGATGTTCCCTTTCAATTAACAGTTCCCACTGTGAAATGCCCAGTCTAGTTGCTTTTTTGTGCATTCATAAAATTCATACAGTCTGTTCATTCTAGTTTATCTGACACAGCAGAAAATCTCAGATTTCCCCATATGCTCTGTCCTCTAACTCCACCATTTTTGAAACACCTCTTCTTTAGCAGTCTCACACTCATCCAGCCTCTTCTTCATTTCTACCTCGTTTTTTTCAGCTTTATCAACTCATCTGAATATTTATTTAAAGCTTCTTCCATTTTTTCCAGCCTTTTGATATTTGAGCTGACATATTCCTTCAGTGTTTTATTTTAATCAGCTCTGTGCACATCTGACTTATTTTTCTTCTAGAATACTGGAGGCCATGTCTTGCACCAAAGCTGGAGCTTTAACTGCTTTCTTTGCTAAACAGCTACAGTATTTTCTCAGTCAGTGCATTCTTTTCATCTTTTCCAGCTGATTTTCTTCCAGGGTGTCTTAATTTCTTCTTTGTTGGCTTCCAGGCAGTGAACTTATTAGCCAGTAACTGCATTCTGCTCAAGCTGACAATATCACTTACTGCTGATCCTCAGTTTTTGTTTTAGCACTGGTAGAGCTGAAACTAAGCTGTTGATCAGTGTGCAGCCACCTTAGAAGACCTGCACTGAAAATTCTTAATAAAATATTAATTCACTGCTGGAAATTAATATTAATTCTTTAAACTAACCGTATAGGCACAACACGGCACAGTTTATAACATTGCTGTAATCTGTAATTTGTACATAAAATAAATATTAAGCAGGTATTTCTACTTTTCCTGCACTGTGTTAAACTACATTTAGTATGGAAACTTCCTGCTCTTTTTGTCCTTAAATGATAAGATTAATCCCATGTTAGACTAAATTGGCTTGCTTATGAAACTTGAAGTACAATCCCAGGAATATTCAAGCACCATACACAATTCCTACCTTATATCTTTAGAAAGCATCCCACACTCATATTTTTGTTTTATAAAAATGCACACAGATTGCCTTTACACAGAGAACTATGCACAAATATGATCTTCTATACTTTACTTAATACCCTTGGGTATAGGTGAAAAAAAAAATCAGCCAAGTACATTTGGCTAAACCAGGCAGGGATTGTCTTCTTTGACATTCATAAACCATAAAACATGGCTGACTAAGGATTTCTATTTACAATTCTGAAGAGATAGGCATGGCGCTAAGTTTTATGGGATAGATCAAAGCACTGTATAATTCTCCTGAGGTGAGGTTGTTAGTAAATGGACAGGTAACAAGGGAAGTAAAGATAAGGAGGGAAATAAGACAAGGGTGTTCTTTGTTCCTCTATCTGTTTTAGTGAAAGTGGGTATGAGAGTGCTTGTAAAGGGTACCGTGTACCTAGAAAATCTTTAAGCTGTTTGTGCATGACTGTATGTGGAAGAGGCTGGACCTAATGTTAAAAGAGGTCTAGGGGATATTTTTTTAAACAAGAAACATCTTTATTAAATTATCACATATGACACAGGTAATCATGCATTTATATAAATGAAAATAAGAAATACCGACACAATTTCAGTTGCAAACATTATACATAACAAACCATGCTGACACAACTGCAGCTGCGAACATTATACATACTTGAAGAATTTCAAATGAATTCATGAATGGAAGAGAAGTGAAAGAATTATGTGCAAGTCAGAAATGGGATGGGGTGAGTAAGATAAGATGTTTATAAGAAGGAAAGAAGGGGTTAAGTATCTGAGTATAAGAGCATGGAGGACCTAAGGTCAGAAAGTACAGAAAAATTATAGTAAGCTGCTGGCTCAAGTTAATGGCCTGTTGAGTAAATGTTTTAGTAGATATAATGTTTGTGGGATGAATAATTGTAGTAGTCAGGAAGTCCTTCTATGATGATATTACTAAAGAGACATGTAAAGGTCTCTCCCACCAGCGGAAGATACAACATTGGTTCAGAAGATGACAAAAGTTGTAACAGGTACTTATGGAATAATCAACAGCAAAGAAACATTAAGACTGGGAAGAAGACATGGAGGATGAGAAATGCCTAATTTCCAGATGTATCTCCAGGCAGTATGTTATAATTTGTTTTAAGAGCTCAGGAAGACTCAGGTGAATAAGAGAAGGAAGAGGAGAGGGAGAGAGTTAGGTTAAAGTGGATTTTGGAGTTGAGGAATGTAGAAGGATGTAGAAGTGAGACATTTAGGGAATTCAGATTAATGAGTAATCAGAGTAATTTTAAAGTTAAAATGCAATGTAAAACTCAGAAATGAAGAAGATGGATGAAAAGGGGGTTGAATAAGGAAGATTTCTTTATTTCTTTGATTAGCTCTTGGCTGCTGTGTGTCCCTGGCCTCAGTGCCCTTACCTTATCTCTCCAACCTGCCTGTCCTATATAAGGAATTTGGGAACTTGCCGCATCTGAAGACCAGGAATCCTACTTTACCTAATACTAGGGGATAAGAATAGTGCTAAACCTCTCCCTAAGCTTCTTTCCCTCAAGGAAACAAGAAACTCTCCAACTTGCCTGTCCTGTATAAAGAATTTGAGAACTTGCCCCATCTGAAGACCAAGAATCCTACTTTACCTAATACTAGGGGGATAAGAATAGTGCTAAACCTCTCCCTGAGCTTCTTTCCCTCAAGGAAACAAGAAAGTACGTTTACCAGAACACTGTGTGTACTTAGACTTGCCTAAACATATATCTGGAAGTAAATTGTAGGTTAGTGTACACTCCCTAGGCAGGACAGCCAGCAGCCAAAAGCCATCTCTTCTCCTACCTACCATACCCTTCCCTCTCACTATCTCTGTATATTTTTCTTCCATTTTTCCCTCCTATTACTTCTTGCCCTGTTAGCCCCTATAAGTAGCCAGGATTGCAATATATCCTACTGACCAGTAGGTGGCACCCTCTACCCTGACTAGTCTCCTTGAACACATATCTTACTACCTTAACTTATAACTCCCAGACATTCCAGCTTTTCCTACACTTATCTCTCCTGCTGTCCCACTCTATTTCTTCTACTTTACTCTGCTTATTTCGCTACCAACCCTCCCAACCATCTCTCCCAAACTTACCTTAGCAGTCATCACTCTACTGATTGTTTTCCTAGGGTTTAATCCCTCACTTGCTTGGACCCTACGTCCTATCCATTTATCCCTCTCTCTGTATTCCACCCTGCTAGGATGAGGGTAAGGTGGTTCACACAGCCTATCTTGACCTCGCCAAGACTTTCAACACCATTCCCCATTCTGGAATTATAGTTAAACTCATTAAACTAGGTATAAACCCCTACATCACAAGATGAGTTGCCAACTGTCTCACTGACAGAACCCACACTGTAAAAGTTGCAGACTCCAAATCTGATCTCAAAGCAGTGACAAGTGGAGTACCACAGGGTTCCATCCTGGGACCTCTCCTGTTTGGTATCTACTTCTCTGAAGTACAGGCTAACACAGAAGGCCTCTGGCTAATGAAGTTTGCAGATGACTGCAAACTAGGAGCCATAGTCAAGTCCCCAAATGATGTGGACATCCTACAGAAGGGCCTCACTGAGACAGATGTCTGGTGTCAGAGCCATGGCCTCAAGCTCAATGCCAAAAAGTGCAGTGTCATCCCCTTTGGTAAAATCTCTGTACCCATGAACTACCACATAGGCAGCAATCTACTTTACACTGAATGCTTGATATGAGACCGTGGGACCCAGGTGGACAGTAGTCTCTCCTTTGATAATCACACCACCACAGTAGTCAGGAAGTCCTTTTACGTGGCACACCTCATCATAAAAGGGTTCTCATCGAGGAAAAAATAGGTCATTGTTCCCCTCTACTCGTCACTCATCAGACCCATTATAGAGTACAATGCCCCTTTTGGAATGTACCTCACAAAACATCTGCAGCAGCTGGAAAGGCCACAGATGTACCTCACAAAGAGGATTACTGGCCTCAAACAAATTCCCTACACTACCGCCTCAAAAAACTCCAGCTTTACTCCATAGCATATCGCCTACTCTGAGGTGATCTCTGCCTAACATATAAAGCTATGTCAAACCCAGAGCTGTGGGGCATGCTACACCTAAAGAAATCCCAATCCCTCCAAGCTACACACTCTAGGGACCAAAACCTTGTCACCACAATAAACAGGACACGCTGGAGGGATAGATTTCTGTCCCAGAGACTTCCTATACTTTGGAACAAGCTACCCATCTATGTCAAGCAAAGTTCTTCATTAGCACTCTTCAAAAAAAATCCTGATGAGTGGATGGGAAATAGGAAATACACGCCGGGGATCACTTCTGTGTCTCTGCTCGACAGTGGCACAGGAAAATAACTTTCTTGGGTGGCGTAAGCTATGGAACCTTGCTGGCTAGGCTTACGTAGGCCCTTGGACCAATAGCCTAGTACCTACCTATGACCCTATAAATAAGAAAATAATACAATATGTACATCTGTATAGCTGTAAAAACATCTATGTGAACCTAATGGGTATGGTTAAACTGGTGAACTGCATCTACCTAGGATCCTTAACTTTAGTAGATATTCAGTATATTTAGAAAAGTAACTGACTTTTTACCTGGCACTTTTCGGTTTATGTATTTTAGTATTTATCTAAAGCTGTTATTATAGGAGTAAATGTGGTCAAATCCTTTCTGTTTTTCTTTACCAGTCTTTTTCTGTTCCCCTCTATGAAACCAGCTCTCCAACCTGCCTGTCCTGTATAAGGAATTTGGGAACTTGCCCCATCTGAAGACCAAGAATCCTACTTTACCTAATACTAGGGGGATATGAATAGTGCTAAACCTCTCCCTGAACTTCTTTCCCTCAAGGAAACAAGAAAGTACGTTTACCAGAACACTATGTGTACTTAATTAGACTTGCCTAAACATATATCTGGAAGTAAATTGTAGGTTAGCATACACTCCCTATGTAGGAGAGCCAGCAGCCAAAAGCCATCTCTTCTGCTACTTACCATACCCTTCCCTCTCACTTCTTTTTCTTCTTTCGGCTTTTCCCAGTTAGGGGTCGCCACAGTGGATCACCTGTCTGCTCATGATTGGCAGTGGAGTTTTACAGTGTCGAATTGCAAGCCCGGCGCCCAACCTTCCACAGAAGGCACACACACGTACTCACACCTAGGGCCAATTTTTAGAGTGTCCAATCCACCTGCAGCATGTCTTTGGGATGTGGGAGGAAACCGGAGCACCCGGAGGAAACCCACGCGACCAAAGGGAGGACATGCAGACTCCACACAGAAGGCACCCCAGCCAAGGATTGAACCACAGAACCTCTTGCTGTGAGGCGACAATGCTAACCACTGCACCACTGTGGCTGCCCACCCTTCCCTCTCACTATCTCTGTATATTTTTCTCCCATTTTTTCCCTCCTATTACTTCTTGCCCTGTTAGCCCCTATGAGTATCCAAAATTGCAATATATCCTATTGACCAGTAGGTGGCACCCTCTACCCTGACTAGTCTCCTTGAACACATATCTTACTACCTTAACTTATAACTCCCAGGCATTCCAGCTTTTCCTACACTTATCTCTCCTGCTGTCCCACTCTATTTCTTCTACTTTACTCTGCTTATTTCGCTACCAACCCTCCCAACCATCTCTCCCAAACTTACCTTAGCAGTCATCATTCTACGGATTGTTCTCCTAGGGTTTAATCCCTCACTTCTTCTACCCGCAACATTCACCCTGCAGGCTCACTCCACTCCCCTACCCTGCCCCCAAATTCCACCCGCCCCCAGCACCTCTACATTTATCCTCCCTAGACCACACCCTCATTAACACACTCCCTTACATAACCCATCTCCTTAAAGTGATATAACCCATTACCATTTCTGTTAAACACAAACCTAAACTGGTACCTTCCCTCTTCACTAAGCCATAACTACTACCTCATTATGCTACCTTCATCAAGCTCACCATTCCCAAAGGTGCTTCTCTTAATACTACTCTTACCTTTCCTTTCTATACCTTACTTACTTACATTCTATGAATACCTTAACTGCCTAGGATTTTATAACTCCATAAGGCAAACCTCTATACCAACACTTGAAGTCCCTCTCAGCAATACATTTACACCCAGCACAGCTACCTACCTACCATCTAAGTATCATAGACTGACCCACATTAAAATCTATAGTCCAAGAACTAGGAAATTCCAGGATCACACAAGCAGGTTCTTAAAACTTTCAATAAGAGTACAATTTCACCCCTTAATAGATGGTGATATCCGCCCAAACACTGGACCAACCTCTACCACTACTTCACTGCCCCATACCCCAATTCCTGCTAATTCACAATCGCTAGACAGACCCTCTAACTCACTCTTGATAGCTCATCTTAACATACAAAGCATAAACAACAAAGTTGCCCACCTACATGCACTCACGGATGTACATTCATTTGACATCCTATGTCTTACTGAAACATGGCTCAAAAACTCAACACAAGATAATGAGATTATTCCACCTGGCTATAATATCCTGAGGCTAGACCGTAAAGCTAAGAAGGGTGGGGGAGTGGCTATTCTATACAAAAGTGAATTACAGGTGACACCTATAGATTCTTAACCTCCACCTATAAATAAGGCTGAAATCCTTACTTCCAAATTACAAGTTAATAAACATAAATCCATCTACATCATCTGTGTTTATCTTCCCCCAGGTAATAACTCCAGCACCCTAGAGGATATCCTCAGTTGGCTATCTAATACTAACCCACAGGAAACCATAGTGCTTGGTGACTTCAATATTAATTGGAAGAGCTGTTCCTCAGAAAAACCACCTACTCATATTAACCTATATGGTTTTACCCAAACCATTACATCCCCAATAAATTTAATGGCAAGGAAAGCACCTTAAACTGGATTATTACAAACAGTCACCACCAAACTTACAAAGTATGAACTCTCCCCGAAGATGTAAGTGACCATTCACTGACCTTTATAATCAGATATAAAAGTGATATTCCAAACACAACAACCTACAGGACAATAAGGACCAAAAATAATTTTAACCCTGATAGCTTTCAAAATGAACTCTTGGCATGTGATTGGTCACCCCTAAAAAGCCTACCTCTACATGAAGCAGTACAATACTTCAATTCAAAATTCTTAACTCTTTTAGACTACCACACCCCAACACATTCAATTAGAGTCAAGACTAAACCAGCCCCATGGTTCTCAAAAACTACCAAACAAAAAATCTTCCTTATAAACAAATTATGGGCAAATTGGCGTTCAACTAAAAACCCTGTAGATCAATTAAAGTTTAGACAGCTTAGAAATGAAACAAAAACAGCCATATTGTTAGACAAAAATAATTTTTACTTTGAGCTCCAACAAACAAACCAAAATAAGCCACAAAGATTTTGGTCTGGCATTAATAAACTCTTACACCCCGGGCATTCAGTCACACCTATCCCTTTAGGCTCGGATCACAATAACCCTACTCAAATAGCCAATACCTTTAACACTTTCTTCACAGAGACTATTCAATCTCTTGCTAATCAGCTATCCCCTGATACATTATCAAACACCTCCATCACCAATGCACCCCCTTCATTTCACTTTCAACCTGTTCCTACATCCCTTGTCTGCATACTCTTATATAAGCTTAAACCTACCACCCTCTCTGCAGATCTATTACCTGCAAAAAGCTGCAAAAGCCATAGCCTTCCCAGTATCCATCCTGATAAAAAGAACTATTACAGAAGAAACTATCCCATCAATCTGGAAAATCTCTCACATTATCCCTTTGCATAAGGGAGGCAACTCAAATGAATTATCAAATTATAGACCTATAGCCATTTTATCTCCACTGGCTAAGATCATGGAGAAATGCATTCATAAACAGTTGTTAAACCACCTAATAGAAAACAATTTACTAGCCAACTACCAACATGGTTTTAGACCATTTCATAGCACCACCTCTGCTCTTTTATCATTCACAGACTGTATTAATAAGAATCATAACAAAGATACTTATCCTCAGCCCTCTTCATTGACCTTTCAAAAGCCTTCAATATGGTTAACCACTACCTACTCATTAATATACTCAAAACCCTGTCTCTAGACACACTACTTATTCAATGGCTCCAATCATACTTAGATAACAGGCAGCAGGCTGTCCTATGGGAAAACAACCTATCCTCCCACCTCCCAATTGCCCTTGGGGTCCCTCAAGGCTCCATATTAGGTTCTCTCCTATTCTCTATTTTTATAAACGATCTATACTCTGTTATACCTCAAGCTACTTGTATCCAATATGCAGACGATTCCAAGCTAATATGCTCTGCCACCTCACCATCTGTCTTACAGTCCATAACCCAAAATGTGTTTAACAAAGTTGAAAAATGGCTTCTACATTGATGCCTCATTTTGAATCCCAAAAAAACAAAACTGCTACTATTCACTCCCACACTTCGGGCCTCCCCACTTACTTTTACTGTCACATCAAGCAATGGCATTATTATATCTCCTGATTGTACTACTAAACTTCTTGGGGTTCTTATTGACAACAACCTCACCTTTGATTCCCATATTAATAGTACTATAAAAACAGTCAACAAAAAACTAGGATCTCTGTATAGGATTAAATCCTTTTTGTCACCACTAGCCAGGACCACCATTGCCCATACCCACTTAATCTCTACCCTCCTCTATGCCTCACCTATATATGCAAAACTATGTAAAAACAACATCAACAAACTTGCGATATCCTATAATAACATTGCTAGATTTGCAACTGGATCTGCCTATAGAGCCCACCATTGTGATAATCTTAAACAGCTAGGATGGCTAGAACTGCCAAATATAATACTATTTAATCAATTAACAGTTGCCCACAAGATCCTGTACCAACCTACTAACACACCTATACTTAACTAACTTAATCACTCCCTATAACAACCTCAAGACCCTACACTCAGCAAATAGACCACTGGTACAAATAGGCAAAGCTAACAACTTGGCAGGTGACTCCTTGTTTGCTAACACAGTTAGAAAAATCTGGAACTCCCTCCCAAAAGACCTATTCACCATTACCTTTATAGCATTATTTAAAACCAAATTGAAGCCATACCTTAAATCACAATGGTTATGCCCTTGTTCTAACCCAGACTAACTACCTCTAATTTCTCAAGGCATTATTGCCATTACTGTATAAACTAGTTACTTGTCTGTTAACTTCTAAGAGAGTGTATAACCTAGTTACTTTTTTAAGTAAAATAAAACAAAACTATTCTCTTATACTATATTGTTAGCAAAATGTTTGCATGGCTAACCATAGCTGAAATGTATCATGATTCTGTTTACAGAAATGTAACAAAATACAATGTATAGGATGATTACCTGCACATTCAACTGTATTTCTAAATGTTTCATATTATATATGATAGTGTGTTTATTTTGTTTGTTGGAGCTTTTCTCCCCGGGCCTCCATTGAAAATGGACATATATCCAGTTGGACTAGCCCAGTCAACAAATGTAAAATAAAAATAAAATAAATAAATACAAATAAAGATTACTGGGTATACAGAGTGAGGAGGAGTACAGGTGGAGACTTGTATGGTGGGAGAGAGAGACAGAAGGATTTTCCCTGCAGGCAGGAGAATGGTTATAACTTATGTAAGTGAAAATGACTGTTAAGACATGTTTATTAAGGGTTGGTATAATGCAATCAATTCAAAAAGAAGTGACAGCTATCAGTACTAAGAAAGGAAGGGAATTGCATTGAAACATAAATGTGGAAAGATATATGCAAGGTATGGCCAGGTGATGGAGAAATTATGAAGGAAGTGGGAAATGGTGGAAGATACAACCATGTTTGAAAATCAACAGAATGAGGTGTTAAGGTGGTGTGATAAATTAAAAGCTGTACCTATTGTATGGGGTCAATCATATGGGATGGAGGCATAGGTGACTCAGACTTCCCCTTTGGTTAAAGAGATGTTGGAAGCTATAGGAGGGGAAGTGCTGGAGACATGGAGTAAAGGAGGGATTAAATCTGCATATGTTTTGGTGGTGCTGGGTTGCTAAAACCTTTATGAAACTGTTGTATAGAAAAAACAGAAAGAGTGTATGAGAACCGAGTCCCAAAATGTTGAAAGTTCATACTCTTGGATCTAATGTGGAGAGAACAACAGAAAGTGCAATTACTGTACCTGGAAGGATGGGAAAGGATTCTTACAGCTAAAGGCTGGAAGGGTCAGAAAAGTTGAAGAGTAGAGAAGAGAAGATGAAGGACAATAATTTGAGAACATATAGGTGCATACTGGCAGCCCAGAGGGATAAGAAAAAGTGAGGAAGAAAAAGGAGAAAATACTGTACATGTATACTAGTTGATAATATTTATAATACTTGTAAGTGGATCAGTTTTAGGGAGTAGGGCACAAATCACAATTTATATTTTGGATTTCATCAGAGTACATGCACTGTCAGAGAATGTAGTTAAAATGGATAGATGGGGGAAAACTTAAGTGTGAATTAATGTTACTATGATGAAACTTAAAGGATGCAATATGTTTATAAAAAGAAGAATGCCATGTTGGGCACTGTTACATATAATGTTGTACATGTACAACAAGATTTGACAGTATAAAAAGAAAAAAATGTTTTAGTGCTGTTGAGTGATGATATTGCATGCTTTGAATTTTTTAATGAAAACTGCCTGAAAATTACAAGTAAAGCACTAACAAAACTTACTGCAGCCTGTTAACTGACATCACATTTCTATTAAACTGATACACTTTAAAAGTGATGTCACCTCCCATAAAACATACAAACTTCCACATGCTACTGTGTTGCATTTAAGTAAGATCCTGTAGTTTTACTTGGTCTGGCTGGTTACCAACATTAAACAAAAAATGCATACATGAAATAATTTTGAAATGTTATCATTCATAACTATCAGGCTAATGTGATATCTCTAAAAATAATCAAGTAATTCATGATACTTCAGAAACACCTAAAGACACATAACAGCATACAAAAACTCACATGCTACATTTACCAACCTGCTCTAAACTGCACTACAATATAGCAAGATAGACATATTTCACTTAGCACTAAATTTTAGAGATTGGTGTTACCATCTGTGAAAGTACTTGGCTCAGTCCATGAAGACTGAGCTAGTTACCCATTAATTTGGTTTACACATTGCGAGTGACTATGCTGGCCACATACAAACCTTGTATCTTGTTTTTACATACCCATGTATACAAATAGAAGCCATGTGCTACTCAGAAGCATATTTAGCAAATTAACAGTTTACATGTAAAGTATAACTTTGAGATTCGAAGCACAATCAGCAGGCTACATAACCTGTTTTGTGTTATGCTACTACTTCCTTCAGTTAGTTATTAATGGGACCATGTGGTACAGGAAGTGTACAATTCTTCTATTAGGGGTGATTAGTTCTTAATGGCTCCATGCATTCATTTTTAAACCCTTGTCTGGTCTGCAACATCACTACTGCATATACAGTATTTACCCCTGATATCATAAAACAGCATGTTTTAGTTTTGTGAATGTAAATTTCAGTAACAAAACTGGGTGTGTGTATGTATGTATATATAGACACACACAGACACACATACATAAAACACATACAGGATGCAAAAGCTGAACTGTATTGAAATATTTTTCCAAGAAATTCTCTGGAAGCACCTATTGTTCTTTACTGCACAAAATATTAAGATCTCTTTACTAAAAATAGTAAGACCACTTGACCTCTTACAAGCTTCTTCAAGCAACATAAAGTGTAGAGTTACTTTGAAGGTCCCCACATGTTAGATGGCTTGATCCTAGGTCAGTTATGACCACGAAAAAAGACCTCTATAATGTCAGGTTTCCCTTTCGACCTTCCCTAACACACACACACACACACACAAACACACACACACACACACACACACATATATATATATATATATATATATATATATATATATATACACACACATACATACACACACATAGCTATTAATTTATTAGCTGACTTTGCTTCCATTTCATCTTTGACTCCTGGAATAAAACTCTAACCCACTGACAGAGTGAATGACATACAGTAGTACAGGCAATAATGTTCTCTAGCACATGATGAAGCAAGGATTTCAGATAAAATCAAAAGACCTGATCACCAAAAGAAGAAAAAAAAAAGAAATCCCATAAAAGTGAGCTACACTTTTAAAACAACCAAACAAGAAGTATTTTAAACATGATTTGAAATCAAAATACAAAATGTCAAGCACATGACATCATGTAATTCAGTCTTATGAATTACTTTCTAAATGATTTATGATATGTGGTATCAGTGGTCTGTCTTTACATAAATGAAAATAAAGATTGAAAAATACTATGCCAAAAATAAACAACACAAAGCTCAGAGTTACCAAGGTTAAAAATGCAGGCTAAAATAATTGTTTTAACAGTTCTCATCTGAGCATGGTAGCACAAGATGACTCAAAATATATAATTTTTTAAAAAATAAAATGATTCATGAAATTGCTCCTGAAACAAAATATTTTTATACTATCAGACAGCAAGTCAGAAAAACAGCATACATTTTCTAAAGGTAGCTGTAGACAGTGAGATAGGGGTGTCTTTCAAGCAGAAAATTAGTGCTCTCATCGCAGAAAGTTTAATAACCAACAGAATTATATTTTTGTCTCTATAGAGCAATGCCTGGAGGCTACTTTCTTAACCTTCTGTAACACAGGTCTTTGAAACAATAAATTAAGCAGCTCCGACAAGCTCTTGCTGTTTTCAAAAGGAATCGGATGGAGAGGTGCTGAGGTAAAATACCATGAAGAGGGCGTCCATAACACAGGAAGTCCTTTCACTTTCGAAACATCTTCCATCATGCAGAGAAAGCTGTGGGAGGTCAGCCTTGCTTGTCTTGATGTGCTACTGAGTGGAGGTTTACTTTGAAGCTGAAGCAGCTGCCTGCCATAAATCTCACTGACCCTCAAAGTCATTCAGTGTACCTTCCTACTTGTCTCTGTGGAACTGCAGCTCAGTGTTAGGTCTAAACACAGCACCTGACAAAACTAAAAAGTCCAGCAATATCAGAGAATTTTAAATGCTCACTGAACGTTTTCCTTTCCATACATCACCAGCAGAAAAGTAAAAAGGTTTACAGTGGTTCACTAATTTGTTTTCAGCAACAGCCTTCTTTTGAATATTATTCTGATGGTACAAACAAATTACAGTAATTATATAACTTAATATAAATTTAGTTTAAAATCAGCAAAAAGATGCTGTTGCAACATAAGTACCCGAGGCTGAAAATCCTATTTTCATTGTTGTTGTTGTTGTTTTTGTCTTTCGGCTTTTCCCTGTTAGGGGTCGCCACAGTGGAACTCCGGTCCGCTAATGATTGGCAGCAGATTTTTATGTGCTGGCTTGCCAGGCCTAACGCACAACTTTCAACGAAGGAACGCCCATATTACACTAAAATTAGAACAACATTGATTTGTTCTACATAGTTATAATATGTGTCTGTATATGCACTTACTCATTTAGGAATATGTAATTTGTCATTACTAAGCAGTATAATTAACCTCAGAGGCCCTGTTTAAGGCTTGTCCATCTCTTCTTCCTCACTACAGGTCTATAAGAGTGAGGAGGATCTTTCATCCTACTGCATTCTATTTATGATCATTAGCAAAAGCCACAGTTTCCACTTTCCTAATTACAAAACAACAATGCTTTAGTATGAAATAAATGTTATGATTGTGAACCTAATACAATGTTTTCTTGGACAGTTTCTGATATTATTTTGAATACTTAGAGGCTAAGCGGTATGTATAAATGCACTGTCTATGCACAACTACATGCACATCAGTGTTACTATTGAGTTAAGCATGCTAAGAATGGTCTTCATATACATAAATAAAGATATATTTGTTCTCCATACAATACATAGCTGCAGTCAGCATCTCGCATGACATAGACAATCACAGTGTACAAGATTTTGGCAGGTCTGCTCCTTTACATTGCACAGAAAGTAGATCTGCTTCTTGTACCAGGTCCTGCGTTAAGTAAATGTCGCAACATGCATACATGAGTACATCCACAAAGGGAATTCAAATATCTATCAACACAACATTTTGCTAGTAAGATTATACATGGTAATGCAGAGAAATACACTCTGTCATGATCTGTGGGTTAATAATCAACATACAAAGACCTACAAGAAATGGGCAAAATGTGTTGGTTTAAATAAAAGAAACAACAACCTTTAACCTAACATGTTGACATGTACAGACTACTGTTTCTTAATAAAAGTGCTACTAATAAAATAGTAATAATAATACCAATAAACGTATCGATTGAACTGATTAGTACAAGAAATTGCATTTAGTGTCAAAAAATCAATATGTTGTCAAACTTGGCTATATGTTTGTACTCAAGGCAGTATTTAAGGTCTTAGAGAAAGGTTAGTGAACAATTGTACAAAGCCTTGACTTTGTGTAAACCTCATATTTGTATGCCCAAAACTTGTACAGTCTTTGCATAATTTGTTTTGAAAATGACATTTTGGCCACAAGAGAGTGTTATGTTCATACACCTGCAACACATACTAAAAAATCAAGTGTCAAGTTTATCATAAAACAGCATTTTTACTTTGTTGGTCGCATCTTCACAAAAAACACATATAGATACAGGCAAGACAGATATCCTACGGTTATCAGCCCAAACATTTTGAAAAATTCGATTTTTTTCATATGAAAAAACAACATTAAGCACTTTAAAAAAATACACAAAGGAAACACTGCTCATTTGCTGTTTGACATTTAACAACAAAAAGGGTCCCTCATTTGGGATCCGTTGTGTTTAAAAGTGATAAACTCATGGATAAATGTATGCTCATATAAAAAAAAAAAACTTCCAGCACTTGCATTCTACTAGTTTATGCAATCAACTTTATTTTTTGTAATTAGGTAAAATGTGATTGTGATATGCATCGTGACTATGCTGTCTTGACACTACATTATGAAGATTTTTATAGCTGAGTCTCAACCTGCATCTGGATGTGCACTCCGATGTATGCAGTCTAGACTTTTCTGCTTTTCACTTCCTTTATTTACATTCTCCTTCTTCATCTCTCCATATTCTCAAGGCTATTCTCGTTCGCTCTCCACCATAAGTCCTTCCTCCTTGTTAATTCTAGCTCTTACACCTACATCCTTTGTTAGGGCCTTTACTGACTTTTTAAATTTTCCCCCAATACCTGTTGTCCAAAAGCACTCCTATGACTTATGCGACCCATTTATTCCCAATGGGTGAGGGCCAGTCATGGCAGGTTATCATCCACAGAGACATCAGAAGTTTTGTTTTTTGGCCCTGACCCCCTCTCCAATGCAAAACACATGATGGCCTGCAATGCTATCATTGTGGACATGCACCCTACCACCCATGACAGCTCTCATGGCAAGAGCTTGGCAAGCTAAGTGTATACGCGCTGCCCACAGGCTGTGAATCAGCAACTCTCTCTTTAGTATGTACCAGCACTGCAATGGCTTCAAACAGACTACCTCCCTCTACTAAATCTGGGCAAGACTAGTGCTGGTATCTCACTCCCACTGTCATCAGCTCCTCCGGCTCACAGATCACTAATCAGATCCATGTCATCTGGGTCATAGGCTTTATCCCTCTGTGACACACAGACAACTTCAGTAAATTCTCTTATTGGTCTTCAATGCAAAATGTCACTTCCTCTGTTTCTGTTTGATTTATGACTCTCTAATCTCTATGCCCTTCTCACCTATCCATTCTCTCATCTCCAGATGCCTTCCCTTTACAACTCCTTAGTCTGTATAGCCTACTTATCTATCCATTCTCTCATCTTCAGATCCATCCATCCCCAACCCCTTTATCGCCATTTTGCATATGGAGTCAGGATGTCACTTCAACACTGACAATCATCTAGAGCCAAGGTTTATACTGCCAGGTGGCTAGCCCTGCTGTGGTAGTTCATTCATACTACTCACTCGCACGCACACACACACACTCACCTATGGCCAACTTATCGTGTACAATCCACTTACTGCATGTCTTTGGAATCTGGGAGGAAACCAGAGCACCCACAGAAAACCCATGTGACGGCAAGGAAGACATGCAGACTTCACACAGAAGACATCTCAGCCGAGAATCGAACCAGAGAACCTCTTGCTGTGAGGTGACAATGATAACCAGATCTTCTCTCTTTACAACTCCATAGTCTCTATGTCCTTCTCATCTATCCATTCTCTCATCTCCATAACCCCTCCCTTTACAATTCTTTAATCTCTATACCCTTCTCATCTATCCATTCTTTCCTCTCCATATCTCCTTCCTTTACAACTCCCTAATCTCTATGCCCTTCTCTTCTATCCATTCTCTCATCTCCATATCTCCTCCCTTTACAACTCCCTAATCTCGATGTCCTTCTCAGCTATCCATTCTCTCATCTCCAGATCGCATCCCTTTACATAAACATAGTAACTATGTTGTCCCCTTTTTTGGTACCTCTTCACTACATTCTTCCCTAGAATTCTGTTGCTCACACCCTTCATCTTTTGCTTTCTTGATTTGAAAAATACATACACTCTTTCCATGACCAGCATCTCCTCATAGCATAGTCCAACAAGCTATCTCCAATTCCATATTACCAGACTATTTCATGGACCTCAGTTCTGACTAGGGAATACTCTTTCTTATTTCACTGTCTGCAGCTACTTTTAGAAAATGTAAGCTGCTTCTCATTTCTGTTTCTTTTTCCTCTACAAATACATACCTACCACACCTTCTTTTAATAGATAATTTATTTTCCTATAATTATGTACCTTTTTTCTTATGCATTCCAAACCCTTCTGCAACACTAGGCACAATGAAAACTTCCTGCTATTACTTGATATGTCTTCTTATACCTATTTTTCTCATTCTCCAAAGAAATCAACTCCCACCTCTCAACCCAGACTCACTAAATATATACTTCCTAAACTACCTAGGAAACTATTCCATGTTACTCTCTTAATTCAAAGAATAATCTTATCAGACATACTTATTCCCTGTATGTTAATGGATCCAAAAAATTAACTATAAAGCTCAGATGCACTTCATGTTTTGCAAATCATATTGCAACCAAGTGCCAAATTAAACATTATACATGCAAATCTAAATTAGTTTAAAGTGGAGTCATTCACAAAGATCCTACACCTTTTCCACTATCTGCTACCAAATTATTCATAGAGAATACAGCATCAGTACACAATTCCTTATAAAAGCCATATCACCTTGAAATAGAGCATACAGAAACCAGCTGTCCAGCTAAATGAAGGTCTTGTCCCCCTGCCACCTTAAACAGTTTGCAACTACTGACCTGTAATTAAACATCACTGTAACTGTTGTAAAACAAAAGAGTCCTGAAATGATAAAAACTGTCTCTTAATACCAAGATGTAGATCCCCCTTGACTCCTTGGCTATTTTTACATGGAGGGACATATCAGAGATACTGAAAAAGTATATCCAGCCTCCTTTAGATAGATAAGGAAAGAGGAACTGCATCATGACAACTCAAACATTTACTTTATGGATGAATGCATTCAGTCCTCTGAGATCCAGAATGGGTGGGCCTGCAGTCCTTTGTTTTACAGGGCGCCAAAAATAATCTTGAATAGTACTCTAAGCCCTTCTAGTCTAACATAACCTCTGAAATGGTTCATTGGTTCATTTTTCTTTCTATTTTTTTTAACAAGAAACATCTTTATCACTTATGACATAGGCAGTCATACATTTATATATATGAAGCAAACCATATTGACATATTTTCAGTTGCAAATGTTATACATCACTTATAATCTATCCAGTCATTGTCAGTCAAACATTCCAAAACCTATTCAATTCCTGCCTTCCCTTAAACATCATTCTTCCTACAAAACATTATTCTGCATGTACTGTTCCCACAATTCCCATGTTCTTCTACATATTTTCTAAAGATCCCATTTCCAGTTGTTTTATCTCTGTTACTATATTCACTACGTCTAGTACAGTTGGTTTACATATTGATTTCCATTTCTTAGTAACTGCTTTTCTGGCAGATACCAAAATTAAAATCATCAACGCCTTACTATGTCTAGCCAATTCCAATTCTGTATCACAGCTCAAAAATAATTTCCTTAATTACACCAATTTGCTCTCCCAGTATTTATGTTACAGTAGTCTGCATAACATTTTAAAGTTTGCCAACTTATTACACTCACCATAAATATGTTCCCAAATACTTACTTCATCCCTATCACTCATTCAATGTTTGCAACCTACTCGAGGAAAATTTCTTTGGAGTCTGATTGGGGCATAAAAGTTCCTATGCAAACATGCCTAAGCAGATCCTAAATGTTCAAGACTTTGTTGCATATTTGGGAGCCATACACATATCCATTCATTGTTTCTTTTGGAATTACTTATCCAGTATCTATTCACAATCCTTTCTAACCTCCTCTGATTGATTCCTATACTTATCATGCAATATTTTATATGCCCTACTAATTATCTGATTTTTAAAATCAGCTGCTGTTCTAGATTATACTAAAAACTCTACCAGTTCTGGTCTTTCACTTAGGATCCCCCTATTTCTTTCTCTTTGCTTATGCTCTGATATCAGTCCTTGACAGGGAATCAATTTCTAGTTTGCAGTCCAAATGAGTTTGTGACCTCTTCCCATTCCCTCTTTAATTATCTGCTCCCATTACCTTGGTTTCTTGGCCAGTTTTCTCCAGTAAATTCCTCCCCCTCTTGCCTATTCCCTGTACCCCTAATTGCAGTCATCCTTATTGTCAGAATGTCCTTTCTTCTTCCCTGTGTTGACTTAGTTCTTAGAATACTTTCTGCTACTTTATGAATATATGGTTATTTTTATTCTCCTTAAGGATTTGCATCTAAAATCCCAGTCACTCTGTTTCTTGAGTTTCTCCCGTTTCATCATCATCCCTTTCCAATCTGAATTATGGCATTATGCTTGTCCTACATATATGAATCTTAGCTGTGTAGCTCTGAAATACCCCTTCAAATCAAGTAATCCCAAACCATCTTGTTATTTTGGAAGGATCAACTTATCCCACTAGACTCTTTCCCTCTTCCCCTCCCAAATAAAATTGTTCAACTCTTCACTGATTGCTATCCAAACCTCTCCTCTGGTTGATAAAAATATGCCTGACCTGTGTAAAAAATTAAAGTGACTAAAAACAACTACTTGTATCTTCCTATCCATATCCACAAAACAGAGCTTCCAATTTCTCAGGTTTTGTATTATCTTTTTAGTCTTTTCCCACATATCATTAGCTGCCATAACAGAATTCCTTTTAATCCATACCCCTAAGTGCTTCATTTTATTATGTTGCCATAAATATGGGTATTGTTGAACCAATTTGTTTGTAAGTGTATAGTTTACAGATATTGCCTTTGGTATATCTTCATTAACTTTGAATCCCAAAAGACTTGAAACTGTCTCAGTCTGTTCCACAACAATGACATATCCTTTTCTGGTTTTATCAGGTATAAAATAATATAATTTGCAAATAAAGACAACTTTTGTTGACTACCATACCAATTATATGCTTGAATTTCTGAGTACCTTATTTTCTTTGCCAATGTTTCTAAATATAATGCAAATAACAAAGAGGACACCCTGCCTGGTTCCTGTGCTTGTACAAAACTTATCAGAGAGTGACTCCCTCTCTTTTATTTTAACCTCCAATCTCTCACATATCTTCCTAATCAACCTTACAATTTTACCAGTGAAATCAAATGCTTCTATTGCCCTTTTCATAAAAACCCAACTTACTCTGGCGAATGCTTTCTCTGCATCAAGACCCACCAACAGCAGTGGTATTTTTTTTTACATTCTGATGATTCCTTCTGGATCATTATTCTATTAACATTGTCAAATATTTGCCTCTCCTTCAAAAAAAAAAACAGATCCATACCTATCAATTTTAGCATCACCTTTGCCATTCTTTTAGCCTTTATAGATATAAACACTTTATAATCATGGTTTAGAATTGAAATGGGCATATATGAAGCTGGATCTGATAGGTTACCACCTTTAGGTATTACAGCCACCACTACTTTCTCCCAGGATGTTGTTGCTTCTTCTCCTTTTAAAATATTGTTAAACAAAACCTTCAAGATCTTTATCATATTCTTCCCTTTAACTACTCTCCTTCCAAACTTCCACTTTTCTTGGACCACTATATCTGGTTTTCTGGTATCCATCCTTTGAACTCTTCGTAATGGATGATCCCATGTGATGTAGACTTCATCATTTTCTATGATGCTTTGTGGCTCATGTTTCCAGTGTTTTTCAGACCATAATGTTTGCACAATCCCCAGTGCAACAGTCTTGCCACATTACTATGCCTTTCAGTATACAGTCCTTCTGCCATTAGTATGTTGCAACCAGCAATGAGTTGTGCAACTGTTTCCAATTCGGTTTTACAAAACCTACATTTGTCTGTTTCTCCCACATGTTCAAAGGACTTTAGAAACCAACATGTACACCCACTGTTTTAGGCCTCCAATATTAACCTTTCATCTCTTGGTTTGAATTTGCCTCTCTTTAACCATTCCTGCATTCGTTCCAGATCAACATGAGGTTCTTCCAGAAGTGTTCTATACTTGCAAATATATTTATGCATTTTCCACATTTCTTGCCTTCTCATCTGGTCCTTCACCTTATATTCTTTCTTTTTGTTTTTTGGCACATTCTGTTGCTGCCTGATTTGTATCTACTTCTGGTTTGATTTCCATTCCTGCTTGATGCTTTTATGCTTCTGCTAGATTAAGCAGAGAAGTCATCTTAGATTTATTCTCATTTCAAAATTTTCAATATATTTGGGTCTTGTGAGGTCAGCAGATGTGTGTGGAGTCCCACAATTACAGATCTATACATGTAATCAATTTCAAGGAGGTCCCATCCCTCCTTCAGAATGGGGAATATATAATCTTGGTATGCAATGATTTTTATAAATCATTTGGTGAGCTTGAAGCATCCTTCTTGTTTTCCTATATAATCTGTCCAACATGTTTTAGGGCCAGTTAATCACTCCAAAACTGTAAGTTTGGTCAGGAAGAGCAAATTGGTTTATAGCTTGGATTTTGTTCCTAGATGTCAGTGCTGTTTTCAGGATTAAAGTCTTCTGAAATATACCTAAGTTTTATTCACATTTGTTCATGTTTTATTGTTGATCCTTCATCAATTCCCAAATATTTATACACTCCTTCTTGTTCAAGTTCCTTTATATCACATTCACAGTGTTCCTGCTTTAAGGTTGTTTTTTGCACACTTATCAAGACCAAATGACATTCTTATATCATCTGAAAAAGTTTTGACAACTTGCAGTTGTGCTTTCAGTTCCTTATCCGATGAGCTATAGAGTTTTAAATCATTGACAAAGAGAAGATAAGTCTTTACACTTTGTTGTTTTCTAGGAGCCAAATTATAGCCATGGCCTAAGCTGTTTATTAGCTTAATGGGTTAAGGGCAAGGCAGAATGAAAGTGGTGACAGAGAGTCTCCCTGGAATATCCCCCTTTGAATTTGTATCCCTGGGATAATAATTTGTTCTTTATCATGGCTTAATTGCAAAGTGGTCTGCCACTGTTTCATGGTAATGTAGTCAATCAGTGTAGGATGTATTTTATACATTTTTAAGCACTGTTTTATCCATGAATGTGGGATGCTATCAAATGCTTTTTTTGCAGTCAATTCATGACATACATAGATTCTTCACCTTTTTACAGTTCTCCACTATGGCTTTATTTAATGACAAATTATCCTTTGCTCCATATAACTTTCTTTTATTGCCCTTTTGTTCTACTGCCATAATTGAGTTTCCTTCTAAATGGCTATAAACTCCGTCGGCATCAATTCCTGTGTATAGTTTATACGGTGTCAGAAGGCAAGTTATTGGTCTATAATTTTTAAGGTTGCTTGCAAGTTCACTCAAGTAGCAGCATTGTTTTTCCTGTTGTTAACCAGGTTGGTGTCTGTTCAGGGTGCGCATATAAATAGTTCTTACTCATGGCTAAATCTTCCTGCAAAGATGTTAATACTTTTAGCCAAAAGTTAGGTACTGTATCTGGGCCTGGGATTTTCCAGTTAGAGGCTTTTCTTAAATTAGTTTCAATCTCATTGGCTGTTACTTCATCCCATTTCATAACCTGTACCTTTAAACTTTATATTCTTCCTTTAACTTCTATCCATTAGCATCTTTGTTATGTTCCACAGGATCTTCATAGATACTTCTCCAAAATGTACCTATTTCTTCTTTTTTTGGTGGTCTTTCAATTCCTTTTACCTTGTTTCCCAATTCTCTATAAAACTTTCTTGGGTCATCAATAAATTGCTTATTTTGTACTTTTCTTTTATATTTATCTTTGTATCTTCTAAGATTTTCTGCCTGTGCTGAAATTTTTAGTTTATTTGCTATAGTGCATGATAGATCCTGGTGTGTTCTAATACTGCACATTGCATTTATCACATATATCTTTCTTACTATTTTTGTTGATCTGTTCCCTCTTATATAGTCTTCTAACAGTGACACTTCTTGTCTTAACTGCTTTATAGTTTTCTCTATTCAATATTTCCATGATGGTATTTGATTTCTCCCATTCCTTTCCCTCACTAACCTGTGTACTTGTGGTAGAACCTGATCAGTTATTAATTTAGCTGCACAGTAATATATCCTGTTTACTTCTGTTATTGTGTGGATCTCTATGAATAGTCCTAATTACTGCATTCATTTGTTTTATCAGACTTGAAACTTTGGGTTTTATTAACCTTCTGCAGTCTATTTCTTTCATTGATGTTGATATATCTGTCTATGTCTATTAAATCAAGCAACTCTTCCCTTAGCTCATTTTCTTCCAAACTGAGGGCATATCCCTTGTTTTCCATTTTCTGCGGGCAGTCTATAAAAGGTTCTATACCATCTACCTGTGGCATATTTTCTTCAATTGCATCCTGTGCCATCCATGCTCTGTCATATGGAAACTCACTGTCCTATCCACTCCTCAACATTGACTGCATCAGAGTTTCCAAAGTTTCCTGTTCCTTCTCTTGCTGTCTAGCGTCAAGTGAACATTTAGATTGGTTTCATGTAGAAGGGTCCAAATTATTTTCATATGGTGCCTGACCAACTGCTTCCTGTTCCACTGGTTTCCCCTTAATTTGGATATCCATTTCTCTATCCTGTTGTGGTACTTTCTGAATTTGATTTTCTACACCGAATCCTTCACTTTGCAGGTACTCCATAACCTCAGTTTCTATTTCTTTAACTTCTCCATTACTAATCTCCTTTTCTACTTTTCCTCTGTCTTCTTATTTTTTGTATTGTTAAGTATTCCATGTCTGGATTCCTTTGCCTGTATTTCTCTTCAAATATCTTTGGTGCTGCTCTTTTTATACTGGTTAGTTTTGCTTTCTACTTTGCATAAATATTACACCATATTAAATCTCTTTTTCTTTCCCATGTCCATATTTCTTCTTCAGATGTTTCCAAATCTTCCTGTTTCTTCTTACTTTGGGGACTCACTCCATCATGCTGTGATGTAACCTGTGTTAGACTTTCTACACCAAATCCTTCACTTCGCAGGCACTCCATAACTTCAACTTCTATTTTTTTAACTTCTACTTTACTAATCTTCTTTTCTACATTCCATCTTTGTGATGTTATTTTTTTTATTGTGAAATTTTTCATATCTGGATGCCTTTGCCTGTATTTCTCTTCAAATATCTTTGGGGCTGTCTTCTTTATATTGATTAATTTGACTTTCCCCTTTGCAATAAATAGTGCACCATATCAAATCTCTCTTAATTTCCCATGTCCATATTTCTTTTTTTATACTTTTCAAATATCTCTTGGTTTTGTTTATATTATTGCACTTCCTCAGATGTTTCTTTTACTAAGCAGATCAAAGTTTCTTGATCTATATACTGTTTTTCAGAAATCTATTGCATTAATGAACGCAAATTTTCATTTGAATCATCTGGCAGTTTTTCTTGTGGAAGTATTTTTCTTTCCTCTAATTTATTTCTTAATCATTTTGTAGATCCTGTGTCTGGGAATTCTGGGCTTTTTTGCAAACAGTAACAATACATAATTTCTTGCTCATCCTCAACAGTCCACTCTATCATCTTTATGGCTCTTCTTTGGCCTATCAGTTTTTGTGATTTTTGTGGACTGCTACTTCCTTCTACAATGGTGGGGGGGGGGGGGGAGCATCCTCACCTTGGGCCTGGCCTGGCCCCATTTTAGGAATGTTTCCGTATTTTGAGGATTCTACACTGTCATTTTTTTCATTAGTGGCACCAGTGCACCTACCGGGACTGGGAACATTTTTATCCTGGGTCTCGTACACCCAGCTATCTCTTTTAATTTTTGACCTACTTCTGTCCATGATATATGCTACATAAATACAGTCTATATATCAGTGTCACTTTGGTGAGATTTTGTAGAAAACAAGGTCCACCTCATGAAGGTACTCACCAAGACTTGAGGATGAATTCAATTTCAGTACTACTACTCTCTTCTGCTTGCTGACTTTTCATCTCTGCATTTTGCACCCGTGTATCTTTTGCGATGTTTAGCCAGGCTCTCTGGTGCAGGGATAAATGACCCCTGATTGCTTCCAGAGGGGGAAAATATGGCCTTCTTTCAGGAGTGCTGGTAGGGTATGTCAGAAAAGGAATCTCTAGACCCTTGGTTCTCCAGGCTTCCTCTGCCATGTGGGTGGCATCTTCCATTTGAGTTCCCCCTGCCTTTGCCTCTTGGGGAAACATCTCCAGGTGGATCTTGAAAAGGACCCTAGGACTTCTTGAACCACATTTTTCATCTTACCCATTAGTTCCTGGAGAAAGTCCTTTGAGGGGTCAAAAAATGTACTCCCACTGCAGAGAGTATCTTTTCATCCTGCTCGCACCTGGAGTGTGTTTTCTTCACTTTGGAGCCAAATAAGGAGGTTCTGTCAAAAGGAGAATTAACAAAATTGGACTTGAAGGGCTCCACAAAGTCACATAAGTGCATCCAAGCATGCCTCCTAATGGAAATGCCTGAACCCCCCTGTCCTTGAGGTACCTTTGGCTGCATGAAAGATAAGCCTCATGGATGAATTATAAATGGATTGTAGGGTCACCAACTGTGAGGCCACAGAAGCCTGAGTTTCAGCAGTAGTGAACCCAGAAAGGGATTTTGACAGTTCCTTTATCAAGTCCCTCTGTAGTCTTGTAAAGTGTGCCAAGTAGTTCAGCGACCTGAGGTCAAAGGTTTCTGAAACATACACACACTTCCCAAATCTGTCCAAAGCCATAGACTCCTTGTTAGGTAGATGGACAGAGGAACTCTGCTCAGCAAGTTCCTTCTTGGTGGCCACTGCCATGACCATAGCATCTACAGACATTCCCTTGCTTCAAAACTCCTACAGGTGGTGCCAGAATTTGATCCAGTCTTTTGGGGACTGACTCAAGTGCCTGGCTCCTTCCATGCCCACCTAGAGATCAAGTCAATTAGTATGTCGGTGGGTGGAGTATCCCAGGAGGTAGACAGGCCAGCCCCAAAGGCCTACAGGAATACTGATTCCTCTGTGGAAGGGTTACTAGTAGACTACACACCCCTCTGCTTAAGAATCCCGAGGACATTTCCAAATGAGACATCTTCAGGTGGTGATCTTGCAGACCCTTCCCCTTCATCAAAATCAGTATCTTCAGTGATGGACTCTTGAGGAGAGTCCAAGAGCCTTCTCTTGCACTTCCTCTTCCTTGGAACTTATTCAGTAGGATGCCACAGAGAAGTATCGGAAGAGACAGTAATACCCTGCTGGGTAACTTGGAGACTTTGGGCTGGCTGTCCCTGTGGCACAGAATGCTGAGGCTCAAGGCACAAAGGCACACATGATCCAAGGAAGTAGGGACTGTACATCCTGCAGAAGCAGAAAATACTCTCTCCACCACATCAAAGGCAGAATGCTCTGGGGAGAAGGAAGCTGACAGAGCCAAGAAGCCACACTTCCACCCCATTGGCTCAATCTGCCCAGAAGGCAGTCCACCTGAAGCAGAGGTCAGAGCCGAGCTGCACAATGCCAAGGCTCTGAGGAGAAGAGCTGGATCCAACAACTTCAGAGTCAACTCTTAACAACTTGGATCTGACAGGAATGCTTTGGCTCCAACAGTTGTCTGGCTCTGAAACCTTCGGAACAGGTGCATTCAGAGACAGCCTAACAGCCAAAGATACCAAAATCTTCATATTTGATCCAGATGGTCCAGGAAGACTCGGGTCCAAGGGCTCAGAAACAACAGGTTGGATCAGAAAAGGAGCCGAGATTGGTGGAATAGTACAAACAAGAACTTCCTGACCCAAATGGGTAAAAACCTATTTATATCTGCTACAACAGAAATTTCATCATTCTTTTCACATCAGCCTCATCAGACTTCTGGAAGAATGAGAAGTTGTTACTGATGGGGACCTAGAGTGCCGGTGGGACTCAAGATATAGGGAAGGTACTGGGTCAGTGAAGAAGGAATAAATAACTGGTCCTGGACAAAGGCTTTGGATCCAAAAAGGTAGGATCTGAGGAAGTCGTTTTTGACTCTGATGTTGGCTAAACTGGAGCTGTCTTCAGATCCAGCTTTCTATGTTTTTCCATGGTGGCTCCTTGGTAGGATCCAACAAGGGAGTTGAGGATCCAGAAGTCCCTGAAGGCTTAGCCAAAGGCTCCTTAAGCTTAGGTTGGGGGGGGGGGGGTTAAGCCCCAAAAATAGCTTCTGAAAAGAAAAAAAGTTAACAGTCCTTTCAAAACTATTTTTTTTTTCTGTCTGCAATTGCTCATGGGTTGAAGGCCTTGCAGATGGAGCAATCTACCTGTAAATGGTCTTGGCCCAAGCAAAGGATGCACATACCATGCATTTTGGAGAGAGGCAAATTGTGCCACATTTCTGTCAATTTTTAAAGTCAGATGGACTTTTTCATACATTTTTAATACTAAAAGAAAACAGAAGAAAAGATGTTTTTTTTTAATAAAAGGCAAAAAGAATAAAAGACAAAAATACCAGCAATGGTAATTGTAATTACACTAAAAGCATGTAAAGAGGGAAAAGAGAAAAAAGCTTACAAACTATGGTAAGAAGATTATACTAAAAATGTGTAAAAGGGAAGTATTAATGATAGGAAAAAGTAAGAAATTCAAGATGTTTATAGGAAAAAAAAAGAAGTTATGTTCTTACCATAACGTTCCATGTTAGTTGTCTTCTTCTCGCCTTCTTCTTGCTGGATGGGTTCGGAGCCGACCTCGGCTCCGACTCGGCCACTCTAAAGCTCGAGAGTTGGTTCCACCGGCTCGAGGCTCCCCTTATATCCCACAATGCTAGGCGAGCGTTACCTCAGATCTCGTTTGTAAGCTAACCCAGCTTATATCAATAACAGTATAACTGTAAAAGGAATCCACCTCTAACAGCAGGAAAAGAAAGGGTGACCTACATCCTGAAAAAGAAAATATGCACAATAGCATATGACTAAGAAAGAGGTGGTAGAAAGAGAGGTCACGATCACAACTCCTCTAGGTCTGTCCAGGCCAGGGGGAAGGAGGGTGGGACGCAAGAAGAAGGCGAGAAGAAGACAACTAACATGGAACGTTATGGTAAGAACATAACTTCTTTATGTTAAGTTGTCTATCTCGCCTTCATTCTTGCTGGATGGGACCGCGTCCCTAGCACCTTGTCCCGGGTGGCCTAACGGAACAGACTCCTGAGAACAGTGGAACCAAAATTAGCTCTATGCCTAGAAGCTAAATCCAACTTATAATGGGAAATAAAAGTGTGAGGAGTAGCCCAAGTAGCCGCTGCACAAATGGTGTCAATAGGCAGTCTGTCTTGGAAGGCTAACGAAGTAGCCAAAGCTCTGGTGGAATGGGCTTTAGGTTTATTAGGCAGTTTTTGGTGTCTAATCTCATAAACAAGGGTAATCAGAGATGTTAGCCATCTGGATAATGATACCTTTGAAACTGGAAGTCCTTTTCTGCTTTCCGCATAGGAGACAAACAGCTGATCAGATTTTCTGAATTGTTTCGTCCTGTCCAAGTAGTACCTTAATTGACGATGAACATCCAGGCAGTGTAATTTTTGTTCAGATCTATTTGAATACTCTGGGAAAAAGACAGGGAGGTCAATGCTTTGGTTTAGATTTGATGCTGAAACCACCTTAGGCAAAAAGGACGGGTTAGTTCGTAAGGAAACTCTGTCCTTATGGAACAAAAGATAAGGAGAACGACAACAGAGTGCTTGAAGTTCTGTAATTCTTCTAGCTGATGTGATAGCCACCAGAAAGAGAGTTTTCCATGATAATAATTTCAAGGAACATGAAGCTGCAGGTTCGAAAGGGGAAAGAATCAAGGAAGCAAGAACTAAATTTAGGTCCCAAGGAGAAGGAGGATTTCTTATAGGAGGTCTGAGAAGAAAAACTCCTTTCAAAAAGGCTTTGCAAAGTTTGTGGGACATTAGGGCAGATTCAGAAATGCCCACATGAAAATTAGAAATAGCTGCCAATTGAACCTTAAGAGTAGATGGAGATGAACCTGCATGGAAGAGTTCAGCTAGAAAATCAAGGACTAGTTGGATGGAAGCGGTGAAAGGATCTATGTCCTTTCCTTGTGCCCAATATGAGAAGCGTTTCCACTTACTCAAATAAATCTTTCGAGTGGAAGATTTATGGGAAGCTATCAATATATCTCTAACCGAGTGAGATAATTGAGGAAGCCTGGCTACGGTCGGAACTGGAGGAACCAAGCAGTGAGGTTCAGAGAGGGGAGGGAGCGATGAAACTGACCCGACTGGTGGATCAAAAGATCTGGAACTAGGTCCAGATGCCACGGTCGCTCCAAGAGAAAACGATGTAGAAAGGGGAACCATACTTGTCGAGGCCAGTAAGGGGCAATGAGGATCAATGAGGCCTTCTGAGCGATAGCTTTCTGTATTACTTGAGAGATCAGGGGGAAAGGAGGAAATGCATACAGAAGTCCCGGGCCAAACTTGGACTAGAGCGTCTCTGCTGGGTTGGCCTGGTAAAGGGAATAGAGTGAAGTATTCTCTGCACTTGCTGTTTTGGGGAGTAGCAAAAAGATCGCAGCAAGGCTGACCCCACTTGAGAAAAATCTCTCTCACTACAGAGTCTTTCAGAGACCACTCGTGAGGCATGAGTATAGCTCTGCTCAATTTGTCCGCAATGTAATTGGACTTCCCGGGGATGTGCGTTGCTATCAGAAAACGCTGAGAAGAAATCGCCCATTGCCACAGTCTGAGTGCTTCTCGACACAGGGGGTATGATCTGGTTCCGCCTTGTTTGTTGATGTACCACACTACAGACATATTGTCTGTCTGGATTGCAATCGTTCCCAAGGGAAGAGAGTCTTGAAGGGCTTGCAACGCTAAAAGCACTGCTCTCATCTCCAGAACATTTATGTGCAAGTGGCATTCGTTTGGTTGCCATGTGCCCTGGACTGTCCTGCCCTGATAATGCCCCCCCCACCTGATCAGGGAGGCATCCGTTGTCAGTGTAGCAATTGGAGGAGGTGGAACAAATGGTCTTCCCGACAGGAGCTGGGGGGAAGACATCCACCACAGGAGATGCTTTTTGCACGCTTGCGTGATCATAATGGTGTGAGACATTGGGAGTTCCTGGTATGACCATTGAGAAAAAAGCATCCACTGAAGGATCCGCATGTGGTATCTGGCCAATGGGAGGAGAGGTATGGCCGCTGCCATGATTCCCAACACCTTTAGAACTAACCTGGCTTTGGCTCTGTTGTTGTTGAGAAGAAGTGACACCAATTTGTGAATGTCTGATATCCTTTGGTTCGTTAGCGTTGCAGACATGTTTATAGTATCTAAATTTGCGCCTATGTAGGTAATAGTGCGACAAGGCGACAAAACAGACTTTTCGCAATTTATTGAAATACCCAGTTTTGACAAAGCGAAAAGTATAATCTCTGGCCATCAGAAGGAGATGCTTGGTGGGAGCTGTGAGAAGCCAGTCGTCCAAATATGGAAACACCTGGAATCCTTGTCGTCTCAGGTGAGAAGCTACCACTGCCATGCATTTGGTAAACACCGGGGCAGTGGTGAGACCAAAGGGCAGGGCCCTGAATTGAAAATGACTGGTTCCCAGCCTGAAGCGGAGGAATCTTCTGGAGCGTCTGTTCATTTTATGTGATAGTCGCATCCTGAAGGTCTATAGAGCACATCCAGTTTCCTTTCCCCAATAGGGGAAGAATGGATTGCAGCGTGACCATCCGAAATCTTGTTTTCTTGACTGATCTGTTCAAGATACTGAGATCCAAAATTGGTCTCCAGTCCCCTGTTTTCTTTGGAACCAAAAAGAACCTTGAGTAGATTCCGGATCCTTGTTGGTCTGCTGACACTGGCTGAATTGCTCTTTTGCAAGCAGTTTTGAAATTTCCAAAGCTGCTATATCCCTTTGAGCGGTGGAACATCTGGAAGGGATTTTTTGACTGATTTGGAAAACGAAGAAAGGGGATAGAATAGCCTTCGAAATGATGGACTGTACCCATTTGTCTTGAGTCAGGGATAGCCAGGCTTCTGGGTACAGTGACAATCTTCCCGACTGCCTCCGAAGATGGGCAGCCGGGCAACACCTCAGGGATGCTGAAAGGGCTTGTCAGGAAAGGCTTCCCGATTGCCCTGGTTCTGCGGACCCCCCCTGCCCCTAGGGCGGCGTCTACCATTGTTATTCCCACCTCTGCCTCTGGTAGGAAAACGACTCTGTGCGTCAGGCGAAGTCCCTTGAGCTTGTTTACGGAACCACATCTTCCCACCCTTCTGGCCTTTGGGGTAAGGCCTAGAAGGAGTCGAAAAACGGACTCCGACGGCAGAAAGGGTCTTGCCATCAGTCTCGCACCTAGTCAGGGTTTCTTTCACTTGAGGACCAAAAAGAGATGATCCATCAAAGGGGAGTTCGTGAAAGGCGTCTTGAAAGGTTCCAAAGTTGCATAGCCGCATCCAGGCGTGCCTATGTAAGGCTACCCCTGTCCCTGCGGCTCTGCTCGCTCCATCGGCCGCATAAGATAGGAGGCGCATGGAGGAGTTGGAAATGGAATTAAGGATAGCCAGCTGCGTGTTCATTTTCTCTTGGAAACCCGCAGCTGTAGGGTCCTTCAACATTTCACTCGCTTCCTTGACCAAGTCCCTTTGAAGACGAGTGAAATGGCACAGGTAATTCAGCGAACGCATGGTAAATGTCGCTGAGGAGAACATCCGCTTCCCGTACCTATCCATGGACCTAGATTCCTTGTTAGGTGGATGGACAGGCACTGAAGGATCAGCCAGTTCCTTCTTTGTGGCAGCAGCTACCACCATAGCATCCACAGAAACTCCTTTTGATAAAAATTGCTTGTCTGATGGAGCTGTGATGAATTTGGAGGGTCTCCTGGGAGTGGGGTCCACTGAATCAGGAGCCGTCCATGCCTTCTTAGCTACCACCTGCATGAGGGGGTCAAGGGGGACACCCAGGAGGTGGAAGGACGAGAGCCAAACGCCTCAAGATACACAGATTCGTCCTCCGAAGGGTTGAGGGCTGGCCAATTTCCCCTCTGTTTGAGGATCTCCAGAATGTCTGCAAATGAGACATCTTCAGAAGGGGAACGGGGGGAACCCTCGGAATCATCCAGATCTGTGTCCGCCGTGATAGACTCAGGTGAGTCAATGTGCTTCCTCTTGCACTTCCTCTTCCGAGGGGCCTCTTCTGCCAAATCAGGAGAGGCCTCGGAAGAGGATGAAATCCCCAAAGAGGGCTCCTGAGGAGCTGGCTCTCTGCGGTCCGGGATGAGGGAGTGAGTCGACTTACCCTGAGGCAGCATAGAGGGAGGGGCTGACGGAGCCGACTGTGGAGTAGAGCCAGGCTCTAACACACTCCGCATGACCTCGAATGCCCCCCTGTCAGGCAGAGCCAGAGGTCCCCGCTCCGAGGAGCTAAGGACCCCCCTCGGCACCGACAGTGATGGCTCCGAGGCCGATGTCGGAGCCGAACTCACCAGCGCCGAAGCACCGAGAGGGAGAGGGGGGTCGGACAAGGGTCCGATGCCACTCACCCCCTCGGAGCCGACGAGGGAAGCCCGGTGCCGAGATTTTTCAAAAGAAGAAATCGGAGCCGACGACGGCGCCGAAGACAATTGTCTCGGCTCCGAAGTGACCACAGTCTCGGTTCCGACACGACCCGGCTCCGAACTCAAAAGAGTCGAAGGAGGAAAGAGTTGATGGACCGGGGCAGGCACCGACTGATGAGTCGGGCTCTGAAGCATCTGGGCTAGTGCCTCGGACTTAAGTAGTCGACTCACCACCCTCTGAAGGTCATGATCGGAAAGCCTCGATGACCTAGAGGAATGAGACCTTTGGCTCCGTTCAGACAGCAGGGGAGATCCTGGAGCCGAATGAACGGAGCCAAGAGAAGGTGACCTAGACCTCTTTCTGGTTGTCGGTTCCGACGACCTTGTCAGAGCCGACACGGGTACCTCGATAACCTCGGCTCTGGCCGGAGCCGAGGAAGCCACAGAAACTGTGGACTGAGTCTTATCGGCTCCAGCCGGAGCCGATAAAGGCAAAGGTTGAACAACCTGAGGTCTCGGCTCAGAAGCCGGAGCCGAAGACCTCGATGCCTTAGAGGGCTTCCCTGTTGAAACTGACAGGGAATCCTCTGGCTTTAACAAGCCTCTGAGAATCAGCTTGTTTTTTCTCTCCTGCAGGACCCTGGGGCTGAAGCCATGGCACACAGCACAGGAATCCTGCAGGTGCAAAGGCCCTAGACAATAGACACAAGAAGTGTGAGCGTCTGTCAGAGACATTTTCTGACAGCACGCATCACACTTCTTGAATCCAGAGACCTTTGCTTCCTTTGACATTTCAGTAACTGACAGGTGTACACTAACACACACGCAAACACACAGTTATACCCTGTCAGAAAAAATTATTTATACTAAAATAATTACAAATTTAGTAAAATAATTAAGCACAAAGAGTTAAGTAAAACTACACAAACACACCCTCGAAGGGAAGGCCAAAGGCCCAAGGGAAGAACCAACGGTTCTTTTAACAAGAAAACGGGGATAAAGATATATATCCTACACTAATTTAGGAAGAATTAAAGTTAAAAGGGGAAAAAAAGAGTAACTTTTTGAATAAAAAGCTAACACTCACCAGGAACCGGTAGAAGCAACCAACCTCGAAGCTGTAGCGGCAAACGAGATCTGAGGTAACGCTCGCCTAGCATTGTGGGATATAAGGGGAGCCTCGAGCCGGTGGAACCAACTCTCGAGCTTTAGAGTGGCCGAGTCGGAGCCGAGGTCGGCTCCGAACCCATCCAGCAAGAATGAAGGCGAGATAGACAACTTAACATGAAAAGATTTAACTTATCTTCCCACTTTACTCAAATTGACCATGTCCAAACTTGAAAGAGGTAAACAAGATCTGAGGTATGTTAGGAGTTGGTGCATTATGGTTAAGGGAGGTGCTTGAGAGCTTTTTATTGGCTACGAGCTAAAATAACGTCAGTGTAAGATCCGAGGGGTGTATCTGAACCCAGCTGTTGAGGAATGAATGAAAATTGACATCATCAGATCTTCTATTTTGTCAAAACAAAAATAACAAACCAAGCTCACATTCCTCAGGAACGTCTATGTTACTGTACTCCCACTTGGCTTCCCGTTACAAACATCTTTGCTAAGAAATAGAATGCTATACTAAGTGTGGATCATAGTTTACAAAACAAAATTGGAACCCAAATTAAATTTGTTTTTTAAAAAAGGAAACTATATATGAACATTTTTACTGGAGTGCATCCCCCACTGTGAAAGCAAAAAAAAAAAAAAAACTAATAGAATGTTTCAGTCTGGAGCCTATGCACAATGCCCACTTGTACTTGAGGGGATTGAAGTTTATGAGTCACCTGATTTCCTAGTAAATTGTAAAGGGAATTTTTCCTGTAGAATTCTAGGTGTTATTTATGTTGCATAATTTGACTCTTGCAGTGCATTCTACATTGGAAAGGCTGAACATGCTTTAAGGAAACATAGTTATTCAGCATGTGTATAGCATTAAGATGCATGATGCAGCAAATGTTTTATACAGGCACTGTGTCACCTGCCTGGACTTTGTGCAATTTAATTTTTTTTCTCTTGGAAAAGGTAGCAAAACTCCAGTGGTGAACAGAAAAATCATTTAGAGGCACATGAACATTTTTGGAAGATTAAATTCAATGCAGCAAGGATTCCAGGATAGCAGTCTATTAAATATGAGAGTGCTACTTTATGATAAGAAAAAAAAGTTTGTTTTAATAATGTATTTTGTATAAATGCTCTTTTTACCATTGTGCTTTTAAATAACTGTGTTTCTATTCAATGACTCTTTAAATGCATTTAAATGTATTTAATCATGTGATGTTCTTGCTAGCTGTCATGTGTATTTAAATATCAAGTGGTGTTCAGTATGTTTCATTCAGATAAAGTCTAGGATTGTTTAGATGAAAATGTTAAATTAAACTGTGCTTGCCTTATTCTGATGCCTTGGACTGACATATTTTCATCTGAATCTATTTTGTCAAAAAAGTGGAGTAAAGTTGTTTGAATTGGTAGTGGATGCGCTCTCTCCTGCAAATGTCCCACTTTGGCCATTTGAATAGGTGGTAACCCATCATGTAAATGCTTTTCATAATTTAGATTTTAGTGTGTAGCTTAATGAATGTTTACTTCTTTGTAGTTATTGTGGTTTACAGAGAATCCATTATTTACCATGCTATTTAGATTTCTCTTGGGTCCCTAGACTGAGACAAATCTGCACCTATTCTGGACCAAAAGGAAAACAAATGTATATGTTGGAAGCCACAGATATTAAATCTTTAAAAGTATGGTAACTACATGCAGCACCAGGGACTAAATCTTGAAAAAAAAGCCTATATGAGAACAGTTCTAAAGATTATACCGAAATCAGCAATCACTGGCTGTAAATACCCTGGTTAATATTTTCAATAAAACAATATAAAGTAGAATTACTAATTTTTTGAATATCTGTTGATTCGACCTCAGTTTATATCCTTTTTTCTACAAAATATATATATATATATATATATATATATATATATATATATATATATATATACACACACACACACATATATACACAAACACACACACACACATATATATATATATATATATATATATATATATATATATACACACACACACACACACACACTCACTCACATATATATATATAGTGAGAAACTGTTATCATTGGGCTTTATACTTGGATAGACGCATACCAAATGAGGCATTCACTGTAAAGGCACTATGTCAATTTCAGCTTGTCTGGTAAAAAAAAATGCAAATAATTAAATAGTCGGTGGGAAATATAACACTAGAACTATGATAACTGCCACATTTACAAACATTCTGGAATTTTTTATTATGAAATCTTAAAATACATATGCAACCTGGCTGCAGGTGCTACAGGGAATTCCAAGAATCTCGATGGAGTAGCCATCCTTGGGTCTATGTTCGTGCATCAAATAAGAATTACAGTGAGCACTTTATAATCGAACGTTAAACAGTGAAAGTGTAAACTATCGAACATGCTTAACATCATAAAATAATTCATCGAATGGCCATAGTTGGCCAACAACCAGGAAGTACTGTGATGCATAAGGTAAGCGAAGGAAACTTTTTAAAAAATTTGCCCTATTCCCCCTGTAGTGTGATCTCAGAGTTGGTATATATAGTCGGGGGGTGTGGGGGGCACAGTCCCTCACCTTGGTTGATTAAGTTCTTGATATTGGCCAACTACGGCCATTTGATGAACTATTTTACAATGTTATGCATGTTCAGTAGTTTAAATTTTTGCTGTTAAACATTTAAATATAAGGCATTCACTGTAATTCCTATTCGATATGTGAGCACTGACCCCGCCATCCTTGTGCAGCACTCTTGTGATTTTATCGACACAGAAGCTGCACATCCATTACACTCTGTTGTGCTATATAAACAACATGGTTACTCAGACAACTAAAGCAGCTCAATGCAGCAAATAGTCCTATCTAATCTAGCACTAATGTAAAAGGAACGATTTGCCATAGTTCTACTCTGACTACAATGAGCATGCTTCTACATTCCTCACTTATTCACATATAATATACCTTGTGCATATCACAACACTGATAATCTTGTTCAAACAAACTTTTCAAATGAGTTCATTAACAAGTTATAAAACAAGGCTTGTAGCCTAATTTCTCCTATATCTTCCCATTAAGTTTGGTGTTTATAAAGTACATAAAAGTGGACAAGATTCACTGCTGACAAAGTACAGTTGTATAAGTAAACTTACTATAAATGTACTGTCGATGTTTTGAATGATCAGTGCTGCAGTAGCCTAAGCTATATGGGGGTTACATCTTGCATTGGATATAACAGCTGGCCAGCTTCCAAAGCTTCAGGGTACCTTCCACCTGACCAAACCATTAGTCAACTCAAGCTGAATTGACTCAAAGACAGGACCGGACGTTAAGCCTTTCAGAGCTTTCATGCCAATTGACAGAAGGAGGCTGAGCCCTTAATGATTATTGCTGGGAACAGCAACAACAAAAACACTGTCCACATCCTGGCATAAAAAACACATCAAAAGCCAAAGGAATATGGAGAGGGAGAAACTATTGAGCAGTGATAATTTGAACATCTTCTGTTAAGGTAAGCATCATAGTGATCACTGCCACAGTTTTCTAAGCTATATGGGTAGACTACCATAGCTTAGAACAATTGGGAAGTGGAAGTAGAAGGATCCAGGAGTCCCTGGAGAATGGTCCTAGCAAAGCCTGACCTAGACTTGAAAGGAAATCTAGCTTATAGTGCTTTATAACAGTAAATATGTAGGACCAAGTTACTGCTTCTAGAATACTTCTAACATTCAACTCTTTCCAAAAATTGACAGATGAAGCCAAGGCCCTAGTAGAATGTGCTTTGACCTTGCCTTGAATAGTTTTGTTGTACTGAGAATAACAAAAGTTAACACCCTCAGACAACCACTTGTAAATAGTCTGCTTTGACACAGGTTGTCGCTTTTTCTTACCTTTACATGAAATGAACAACTGGAAATTCTGCAAGATTTTGTTCTGTCAAGACAGTACCCAAGTTATCTGTCAACATCCAAGGTATGAAATAACCTTTCTCACTCATTTTTGGGATCATGGAAGAACACAGGGAGCTGTATAACTTGGCTTAAATTAAACTCAGATACCACTTTAGGCATAAAACAGAACTAGCTCTCAAAGAAACCTTTAATACAAGTAAAACTGTTTCCCATGTTAAGAACCACAATTCAGCCAGATGAGCTGGCTCAAAAAGAGCGAGTATTTGCTTCTCCAACACAAAATTAAGATACAAGGAGGAGCCACCGGTTTTCTTGGAGGTCTCTTTTGCAATACCCCTTTCAATAACATTTTGATATGACAATGCCCTGAAAGAGGAGGATCCATGGGCAGACATGTTGAAATGGCCAACAAATGAACCATGATGGAGGACTAAGATAGGCCATAGGAACTGAGAAACCACAGTGTCCTCCCACTGAAAACACTGGCACATTCTGGAAGTAGTCTCAAAGAAAGAGAATCCTTGACAGAGATAGTCAAACAATATGTTCATCCAAGTCTGAATAAGAAATATGAGAAGAATATCCTACATCTGTCCCGTCACATTCCTCTCCAGATTGTTTTATGAATCACTTCAAGAAAGGAGGAATCCCTTTTTCTTTAACCAGAAACCACCTGATGAGAAGGATCAATAGCCTGTAGAAGACCCTGAGCCAGACACAATAAACTACTCCTGTCCAGATACATGTTTAGTTTTTTGTTTCTTTCTAACAGGAAAGTTGGGGCAAATAAGATTAATAGCAGCAACAGCTTCCCCAGGGATGGGAAAAACATTCTGGCTAAGTAAGGCCAGCGTCTCTGCCCCTTCTACCAACAGCAACAAGAAAGGCTATCCCTTGTTCACTGAGGAGACCCCAACAGTCACAGACGAAGGGGCTAACCTCTGCTCCAGAGTGGCTGAATGGACAACACTAGCGGGATATGGGGAAAAAGATGAGTGGTCTGATGAAGCAGCTTTAGCCATAGGAGAGTCATCAACCTGCGGCTGAGGCAAGCTGCTTGAGTTTTGTGGTGGTAAAGGCTGTTTAGGTAACTGTTTCTTTTTTTGGGGATAGAAGAAGGACCAACCATGGGACCGGTAGTTTGTTCCATGATCAAGCAGAAAATTGTGCTTCTTTCTGGGAAAACGAAGGACAACCCAGTAAAATTTAAAAAAAACAGTAAAAAGTAACTTTTTCCAGTAAAAACAAGAAGCACATTGAACATGTTCATACTTGTAAGGAAAAGAAATTACTTAGGGTCAGAGAAAACTACAGACCAAACAAAGTATATGTCATTACCCATGGAGTACAGCATCATGATAATAATAACAGTGAAGAACCCAAAAGTTATGGGTGCGCAGAAAGCTATGGAGTCTTTTTTATTGGAGTCCTCATTGTGACATTCAGCTCGCATAGCAATCTGGACCAACAACAACAACTGCAAGTACAATCATCGGACACATGGAAGCTACTGCAATAACAGGAGGAGGGGTTGCAGAAAGAGACAATTAAGTGTGAGGAAACCCTTGATTCCTTCAGTGCTGATGTTCATATATTCAGCTTCAGTGATTTTTTGCATTCAACTCTGTCATGACCAGTTATTTCAGTGGAGTTTTACCTTTACTCCATTTAGACATATCAATTATGTGGAAACAGTTTTAGAATTAAAACTGTTTTTAAGAAAGTCCATCCTAGCCATTGTTCTGACAGTGATGAGGGACATCTAGTGAAAGGGGCTCAGTTAGAAAATATGCATGGGATCCTCCCCTTGAGCCTAATTTGGTTTTATTTGAGAAGATTATTATCAAGGAGATTAGGAGAGTCACTTTTGAAAATCCACATGTGAAATGTTAGAATCCATTCCCCAAACAATTTCAGGCACTAAGGGAATTATCTCACAACAAAAACATATGGATTATGAAGTCTGACAAGGGGGTTTGGCATTGTGTTGATGAACACAATAGACTATATTGATAGAATGTTCTCCATGATAATGGACGACGAAGTGTACGGGGATGGCTTATCTCCATGAGGTGAATCAATCTTAGCAACTGATCGATATGATTATCACTGATCCCTTTCATGAAGGACATATCACCCCCATGGAATTTCAATTCCTTATTGTCCAAAACCCTTGTATACCTATCACGATCAGTATACCAAAGATTCATAAATCTGTGACTGATCCACCCGAGAGACAAATTATTTCTGCTAATGGATCTATAACACATCCCTTGGCTATGTCGACCATAAGTTAAAACCATTCTTGTGAAGGTTTCAAAATGTTATTAAGGATTCATGGGAGTTTTTGAATAAACTCCATTCTTTAATATTTGATTCAGAGGACATTCTGGTCACTGGTAACATCAATGATTTATTCACTGTAATTCTCCAGGATGTTGGCTTGGATTGGTTCAGAGATTTAATCACAGATAACACTGGCCTTTCTTAGACAGAGATCAACAATGTATGTTTACTCATGGACTTGGTTCTATATAATTTTTTTACATTTGAAAGGGAATTCTTCAAGAAGATTTCTGGGGTCACTGTGGGGGTGTCATTTGCTCCCATATTTGCTAATCTGGACTTATGTCACTGGAAATAGCAGTGCATTCACAAGAACAGGTTCAATGCATTTCTTGAAGCTTATCATAATTTCTTGAACAATATTTTCATCTTCTGGCACAACACCAGGGGTATCTTGAAATAATTTTTTGCATTTGTCAGGACAATCACCACATTTTTGAACTTTACATTTCAGGTGGATGACTATGTTATACCTTTTTTGGATGTGGAAGTGGTGAAAAATCATGTGTTTTTAGTTTAGAAATATACAGGAACATATTTACTCCAATCACTTCTTACATTTTAGTAGTGCACACACTTTTAACCAAAAATGGGGAGATTGCTAAGGGGCAGTTTATTTGGCTTTCTAGATTTTACTCAGACTATGGCAATTTCTTGAAGGAGTGTCAAATTTTAAAGGAGATGTTCCATGCCAGAGGCTATGCTTTGAAATTATTTGATGATGTGATGAGGTACACCTGTGGCAACAGAACAACCAGAGTATCCCTATTTTGCATGAACCTATGACTAAAAACTCAGGCTCAGAGATGAATGGTCTTGTTGAATTAATGATTCTACAGCATTCTAATCAAGCTGGTAAAGTATGGTCAATTATGGACAACAAACTAAACTTACTGAAAAATACTGGGCCTGAACTGGCCAAGTTAGATAGTCACTCCTGGTTTATTTTTAAGTCCTCTTCTAGCATAGGTGCACAGCTGGAACCTAAGTTGATTATTAATGACAGATGTAGCTGTATGTCCAAATGTGGTACTTGCAACATTTATCACTTCATACATGAGGGTCCGAATATGGTCATCCAACAGTACCACAGGATATTACCCTACTCTGGCAACTTTAACTGCAGCACTTTTGGTGTTATCTATTTAGCTATATATAATTATTGTCCTGCACGTTATATTGGGAATACCCAACGTAAACTAAAGAAGAGAAGAGAATTCCTGAACATTATTATTTCATCGAGTCTAAGGATATGACAGATGTCCTTTTTAAACATTCTACTGTCTGTGACAATTTTAAGACATCTTCTATTTTTATTTTGAATTAAGTTCCACTTGATGTGGGTGGGTGGGGGATTGGGAAACAGTAACTGTATACACAGTTTTAACTTACAAAAGTTATTGGATGTTCAAATTACTGTGCTTCATAGGATTTATTTTTGTAAGCAAGTAAATGATAGAAAACTAAATTAACAATTCATACTGTGCTTCTGTAATATGAATATGTGAAAAAAAAATAGAAAGAAAAGCTATGCAGTCTCTAAAGGACTTTGATTTGTCGCCTAGTCATGCCTTCTTACCCACTTCTTCTGCAGACTACAGCAATTCATTGAGATACTCTCAGGTAGAATGCGCTGAAATCTAGGCCACAGATAGGCTGGTTACCTTATGTTTTTTTTGTCAATGATGTTCCAGTGCTTGGAAGAAGACTGTTTGCTTCATCTGAAGAATGTTTGTTATGATGTTTTTTTCTTTTATTTCAGGAGTTTTTGTCAGTCTCCTGATGTGTGGGTCAAGCAGCACAGTTTCTTATGTTGCCTTGTTAAAAATATTACATTTGTACAGTTTTTAGGTTTGCAGTTGGCTACATTAACCATTTTTGTGTTAGTTTATAAAATAAAGATTTGTACAGGTGTGTTAATGGATTTGTCAAAATATTCAAGATTCCTATGGAGTCTTGAATGGGATGCAGAAAAAGAAGCTCTTTAAGGAGTTACCACTATATGGCTTAGATGGTGACACCTGTGTTGTATTTGGTTCATCACAGTTTTCAATTTTTGTGTTAGTTTATAAAATTATGATTTGTATAGGGGTGTGTTAATGAATTTGTCAAGATATTCAAGATTCTCATGAAGTCCCATAACACCCCCAAATTAAATGTAGGCTTGATTAGAATGCTGTAGAATCATTAATTTAATAAAACCATTAATCTCAGAGCCAGACTTTTTAGTCATTGGTATGTGTGGAATGAACCAAACTGATTACACTGTCTGACAAATTCAGCAGTTTAAAAGATGCAAAAAATTCATCTGCAAGTATTACTTTGGCTCTAGATATTAAATAGGGGGAAAAAAGTTCAAAAGCTCTAGTGATGATGGGGCAGGAATTGTGTTTACCACACTAGGATCATAGTGGAAATTTCCATTTTGATTAATCACTGTCTTCACTGGAAACCAACTAAAATTATTGCTTGGGGTGTGGAGTGGACAACTTAGAGTAGTCCTTGAACCACAAGGTGAGGAAATACTAATTGCTAATGTATATATACATACATGCCCAGTCAGTGTTTACCCCCCCCCCTCCATGTTTGCAGAACTTAGCATGAAACTATTCTCCCTTATTTCACACGTGCATATTGTTATCTGGATGAATAATTTAAATCTGATTTATTTTATTTTATTCATGTATTTATATATCCATTATTAACTGAGCTAGTCCCAGTAGGCTAGTAGCCAGTTTTCAGGGGAGACCTAAGGTGCAACTTATACTGACTTGGGAAATTTGGTCAGGGCACTGGGGAACTTCTAATACTGTTTTGCCACTGGGTGGTGCCAAAGGGCTGCTGCCAAAGTTTCCAAGATGGAGGGAAAAAGGAGGCAGCAGGTTGAAAGTGGAATGATGCAAAATACCAAATTATTTCAAATAGATTAGGGAAGAGAGGAGATAACTATTACAGAGTTTGAGGAAAGAGGTCTGGGAACTGCTGTGTTAATGGAGATGAAGGATCACAGTGAGCCGAATGCTAATGAGTAAGTAAGTTGGGAGTATTATGGAAGGAATATGTGCTGTGAGTAGTAACAGAGGAGATGCTGTTAGATGAATCGGGAAAAGCACCTGGATTACTGGAAAGTGATGATAACAGCTTGGGGACATGCTTGGCCAGAGGAGTAGCTGTTTTTAAAAGTATCCACTTGCAATAGGGTGTTGTGAACAATAAGAAAACTTATATGCAAAAATGTAACATGAAGGCATGAAAGTTGATATAATCAAAGCTGAAAGAAGGCAAATACAAATGCAAGGGCAGCAAAACCAGAAGAGAAGATTGACGATAAAAATCAAAACAAAGAACAGTGACAGTATGAACACATATGAAGTTATTGACAGTATTTTTTACCTTTGGGGTTTAAGGTACAGTATGTAAAAGCATTAATACAGTTAGGAACAGATGTCTTTTGTGAGGTTACTTTTGAAATTTTTACTTTACTTGAAAATGTTATGAATAAAGTATAGAAAAAGAGCTCATTGGCATCATGGAATGAGTGTATTTTTTACTGCTGTTAAGGAAAAAAGGTACAATTCAGAATGCTGGACATACAGAAACCCGCTTCAAAGACTTTTTTTCTGTCTGGTTGCAATAAGACGCATGAGGTTAAAAAAATGGATGGAAGAAATTTTTGGACAGGAGAGCGGAAAGTATGGGTGACTAGATGTGCATGAGAGAAAAATGTAGTGTATTTCAAGAGCTATAATTGTCAATGGGAAATGCGAAACAGTGAGGTACCAGGATCAGCCTAAACATTTTGTGGAGATGAGCGGCACTTGGTGCAACACTGCAATAAAATTAAATAAGTTGAGGTCAGTGTGGAGAAAGGGGATATACGTTAAAAAAAATTGTAGGCCTAAGTGTAAAAAATGTAATTAATTTGGACATTTTTGGTTTGGCTCTCCTATACTAGAAAAGGAAAGTAAAGTTTTGTTTCTAACTTGCCATAATTGTAGTTGTTCAAGTAGATCAAAGCTGCAATACTGAGTCTTGGAAATTCCTGCATGGCAGAAGCCCATGGCCAGCCTAAACACCAAAGTCTTTCTCCATCCCCCAGTCAGTGGACATCCACTGCAGACTGAGTCTGAATGTTGGCATGTAAAAAGTGCATCAGCTAGTGCCATCTTCATTTATTTCTTGTCCGGGAACCAAGGAGCCTAATGGTACTGAAGCGCAGCAGGATTTTTCCAAATGCCTCTAGTATGAGAAAGGGTCACTGACTTAAGAAGTAGGAAATGAAGTAGGAGGTGACTATACATGGGATGAGGGGACCCACCCTAACAAGAGGTAGTGAAAGAAAAGGAGGAGGGTGGAAAAGGGTACCACAATACTGATCCACTTGAACATCTACTATTATGGTATGTTAGAAGCTCAACTGTACTGTGTTCATCTTAGTCGATGCTGTAGTACTGATTCTTGGGAAGACTCCCAAAGCTTTTAGGTGGGTGGTAGGACAGTAATCTTATCAGGGACAACAGGGTCTGCTGGATGGCAGAGGCAACCTAGCTCTTGCCCTCAAGCTGGACCTTAGGTAGCAGTGCTTGGTGAAGGTGTGAATACAGGATCATGAGGCAGCCTCTAGAATGGGCTGTGTCTTTCAAAAAGGCAGCAATGTTGGCTTTGTGGCTGGTAGAGTGTGCCCTAACCCTGCCAGGAAGCTGTTTTTCATGCTTCAAGTAACAAAAAGAGATGTAGTTTGTAATCAGTTTATAAACAGTTTATTTGCTAACTGGCATACCTTGTTTTCCCTTTGCAAAGGCTACTATTAGCTGGTCATATCTCTTTGGGAAGTTGGTCCTGTGGAAGTAAAATCTTAATTGTTTGTGTAGATCCAGGGAGTGCAATATCCTCTCTCCTTTGTTTTGGGAGATTTGAAAAAAAAACACAAGGAGATAAATGGTTTAATATAATGACTTTTGTGAGACCAGCTTAAACATAAAGAAGTGTCTTTTCTCAGGGTGACTCTGTCCCCATGGAAGACTAAGAATGGCTCCTTGCACATAAGGGCTTGAAGTTCAGAAACACACCTGGCTGAAATGGGTGCTAAGAGCAGATTTGTTTTCCACATTAATAGTTTAATATGGGCTGAGGCTTCCAGTTCAAAGGGTGGCAGAGTAAGTTTTTCATGTACAAACTTTAGGTCCCAGTAGTCTTCCCTATCAGGGACTGACATCAGAGTATAGACAAAGATAAATGGATAGGGGACTCCGAAATGAAAGACCTGCACTGGTTGAATTTTTAATTGCATTTAGAGCAGAAGCTGCTGTTAAAAAAGGGATAATTAGTAGTTCATAGGTTCATAGGTTCATACTAGGCTATCTGCCCGAGGGCATTTATAAGCCTAGCCCATAGTTTTGTGGCTTACGCCACCCCTTTAGTTTGGAGAAACTATGCCCATTATTTTGCTGTGCCTCTGTCGAGCAGTGACACTGAGGTAACCCCTGGGGTGTATATGCGATCTCCCATCCATTGGTCAAGATTCCTCTTGAACAAGGCCAGCGAGGTGCTCTGCCTCACATAAATCGGGATTTTGTTCCACAGCATAGGGAGTCTTTGGGTGATGAATCTATCCCTCCAGCACGTCCTATTAATAACCGTGTCGAGGTTTAAGTCTCCCGCCCTTGTGGCTCTGAGGGATCTAGATTTTTTGAGATGAAGCATGTTCATCAATTCTGGGTTTGACATGGCCTTGTATGTCAGGCATAGGTCACCTCTGAGCAAGCGGTAAGCAACTGAATATAACTGGAGTTCTTTCAGTCGGGCAGCATAAGACAGATTTTTGAGACCCTTTATCCTTTTGGTGAGGAACTTTTGTGGCCTCTCCAGCTGCTGCAAGTGTCGGGTCAGATACATTCCGAATGGGGCATTGTACTCGATCATTGGTCTGATGAGTGATGAGCATAGGGAGACTATGACTTCCCTTGATCTAGATGTGAATCCCTTCATGATAAGGTGGGCAATGTAGAAGGTCTTCCTAACTACTTTAGCAATATGAGTGTCGAATGAAAGGCTACTGTCAACCTGGGTTCCCAGGTCCCTAATAACTTCTTCTGTGTTCAGGGGATTTCCACCTATATGGTAGCTAGGGGTAACCTTATTTTTCCCGAAGGGTATGACTATGCATTTCTTGGCATTTAACTTTAGGCCATGGCTCTGGCACCAGTTATCCGTTTCTGTGAGACCCTTCTGAAGGATATCTGTGTCGGATGTGTTTTCAACTACGGCCCAGTTTGCAGTCATCTGCAAACTTTGTCAGCCATAACCCTCCTGTGTTTGCTTGTACTTCAGAAAAGTAGATGCCAAACAAGAGTGGGCCCAGGACTGAGCCCTGTGGGACACCACTTGTGACGGGCTTTGAGTCTGACATGGCGCCAGCAACTCTGACCCTGTGGGTTCTGTCACTCAGCCAGTTTGCAACCCACCTTGTAATGTATGGGTTTACATTTAAGTTGATGAGTTTTTCAATGATACCCGAGTGAGGTATTGTATCGAAAGCCTTCGCCAGGTCTAGGTAGGCTGTATGGACTGCCTTTCCCTCGTCAATGGCCTTGGTGACTGTTTCGAAAAAGTCAACCAAGTTTAAAAGGCATGATCTGCCTTTGACAAAGCCAAACTGGGTTGGATCCAAAGTCTGCAAATTCCCTATGTCTTTATTTATGAGATCCATTATGATCCTCTCCATGGCTTTGCAGATAAGGCTTGTCAAGCTAATGGGACAGTAATTTCCAGGGTCGGTGGAGGCACCGCCTTTGTGGAGTGGGACCACAGTCGCTGTGCGCCACTCCCTGGGTACGCATCCGGAGGTGAGACTAAGATTAAACAGCTGTCCTAACTGTGGGTTTAATTCCTCGTTGAGTTCATGGAGCACACAGCCGAGGACACCATCAGGTCCCATGGATGCTGTGTTCTTTGCCTTAGAGAGAGCAGTTCTCACCTGGGCGTTAGAGATGTTTGGGGGGCTACAATCATTTGGTATAGATATCTCTCCTTTAGGGGGGGGGAGTTTGCACTGAACCTGTCAGCCAGTATGTTGGCAATGTCTGTAGGATCAGTAATCGTCACATCATTTTAAACTAATTCTGAGCATATCTGGGAGTTTCCTCCTAGGTTTCTGACATAGCTAAAGAATGCTTTATGGTTGTCTTTAGAGTCCTTAGCTATTTTTTTCTCAAAATTAGCTTTGGATGATTTTATGAGAGCTCTTAGCTTTTTACTTATAGTGATCAGCGGCGTCTTACCTTTTAAGGATTTTGCTCTATCTTGTAGTAGCTTTCTCCTTTTGTTGTAGAGTTTGTTTATGGCTGGGGTCCACCAGACTGGACGCTTGCCTTTGGTACAAAGAGTCTTTGTTTTGCTTGGGATTGCCTGATCCATGCAGCCCTGCAGGTGCTGGTAGAAGGCATTTGTAAGTGATTCAGCGGTTTGAGTAATGTTAACCGCCGGCTCAGGGGCCTTAAAGGAGACCACACTAGTCTTTAGAAGTGTGAAGTCGGCTTTCGAGAATTTCTTTACTGTGGTCTTTTTCATTTCGGGGGGGGGCGGGATGAGGACCTCCAGCGAGATTAGTTTGTGATCAGATCTCACCAGTGAGGGGTATACTTCCGGCGTTGAACATTGTGCTCCCATGTTCGTAATGATGAGATCAAGTATGTTTTCTCCTCTTGTGGGGATGGTGACTAGTTGTTCCATGGCATTTGAGTTTATGAATTCCAGGAACTTTTGGGCTAGAGTGTTTGGGCTTGAGTAGTGTTCCCAGTCTATATTAGGGTAGTTGAAGTCACCTAGTATGATGATGTTCGGAGATACATTTATTCCCTCCAGTGTTTTCAGGAAGGCCATATGAGGTTCCTGAGTTTGCGAGGGTGGCCTGTAACATGCTACAAATTGCAGAGCAGTTTTGCCTATGGTTAATTGCACCTGGATGGTTTCCGATGCATCGTGCAATGCCACCAATCTTGAGGTGTGGGTGTCCTTGATGAATATGGATACCCCTCCTCCTTTCTTGGTATTGTCCGGGTTTTGGGGCCGGAACGCATGATATGAGGTAAAACCTGATAGTGCTGGGGTGCTCTCAGGAGCCTTGAACCAGGTTTCTGTCACAGCACAGACATCGATGTTCTCCATACTGAGAAGGGCCTCGAGTGCGTGCATCTTGAGGTTGAGACTTCTGGCATTGAGCAGCATTACCCTTAGTTTTTTTGTTTTGTTCTAGGGTGGTAGGTTTAGAATTTGAGCCTTGCCTAAAAAGGCACTATGGGGTGGCAAGAGCCTTTGCCAAAATCCGGAATCCCAGGGGTGACAAGTGCAAGCCGTCCCTTGCGAGCAGCGTGGCTTGTCCAGCATGTCATCCCAGGCAGACAGACATTGGATCCTCTTTGAATGACACCAGAGTTTAAGCCAATTGTTAAAGCTGATCATCTTATCTCTGTATTGTGGCATCATTCTTGGTGAAGGTAGGATACTGCTCAAGGTCAGGGTCATACCTGCTTGGGCTACATAATCAGAGAGCTCCTCTATGTCTCTTTTCATGTAGTCCAAGGAGGTACGTCTCAGGTCGTTAACACCAGCGTGGACAATGATTGAGTCGTACTTGTACCTGCTGTTGAGAGACCTGAGTGCATGCGTTATGTGGCGGATTCTAGCACCCGACAGGCAGCTTACTGTGACCTTTTCCTTACTCAGTCTGGTGAGCGGGACGTCAGAGTGTCTGACTATGGAGTCACCAATGACTAGTGTGTCTGGCATTGTGTTTGGCCTTAAGGGCTGTGACTGCTTGACACTCTGACTGTGTGGTCTATGTGTTGCAGGTGTTGTGTTCTGAGGTGGTAGTTGTTTGGGTGTCTGCTTTGGTGGCCTCTGCTGTTTTGGTAGATTTTTGATCAGAGCCTCCGAGTATGTCTTTGTGTGTTTATGTGTATGATTTGAGGTTGTGATGGTATTATGTGAGACTGGGTCTATGGTGTGTGTGGTTACCTTCTCCTCCTGTCTGGTCTTGCCAGTCCTATGTTGAGAGAGCTCATCCTCCAGTTTGGCCGTATAGTTGCATCTCTCGCATGTATTTGTGTTTTGTGGGAGGAGGAGAGGGTTGTCTGTGTACATGAGGCAATTGTAACATTGCCTCAATATTCCCAGGTTCACCAGCTGAGCAGGAGAGGACATTAGCAACTGATCCCTCGACATGCTAGAAGGAATAGACAGAAAAACTTTAAAAAGGTTCTGGGGGATGTGGGTGACCGAGAAATGGGGTTTGCTTTTTTGGGGTACTTTCTATAACAAGAGTGCTGTATCGAGGTGATAAGTACTGTAGGAGCAAGTGCTTAGCTATACAGGTAGAGAATAGTCTACTTGGGAGTCAAGTAGAGATAATTTATAGTTGTAGGATACACTAAATAGAACAGTAGTATACTTTGAGGAAGGTAGTTTTAAGGGAAAATTTGAAGAGTGGACTTTAGGTAGCCCTAATAGTTTAAATCTGCTTAACCGGCACTGCCCTAGTGTGCAACGGTAGCAGCTCCGCGCTAAAGCGTGCTTTATAGCAGGGGGCTGGAAAAAACAGGAAATGACCCAAAATGGCCGAGGAATTACTAGTTGCTGCTTCTAACCACTCCTCTGGGGACAAACAAGCAGCTCAGTACTCCCCACTCCCACTGGTGAGTAAAGAAACTACCTCTGGCCACACAAGAAAATGGAGGAACACAGAAACCAAATACAAAGCCCAGGGATCAGCAAAATCTGATCACTGGAACAACTAGCTAGGAAAGTTTAGGAAAGGAGAAATATTTTTTGTTTTTTTTGCAAACAGACAGGAAAGACTGCAGTAAATGCTTTGTTTTCGACTAAATTGCTATCAAAGGCTGGTACACTTGAGTGTATTAGCCTGTTTGTTACTTTTAAGCAATACTTTAGCCCACAAGTGCAATCAACAATATAAGCTCACAAAAACAGGAAAATAAGGTAATAAAACAGTAATATAGGCACAAACAGTAGTCGAAAAGCTCAAAAGATCGAAAAATGCAAACTAAAAAGTTTAAAAAATACTTATGATCAAGAAAGTTGCTTTTTCTGCTTTCTGCTGGCTTAGGAACTCTGCAGGGGACCACGAGGAGCTATGCCAAGTTCTCTAATGCCAGAAAAGCCCGCCAAAGCGTGCTTTATAGCAGGGTCTGGAAAAAACAGGAAATGACCCAAAATGGCCAAAGAATTACTAGTTGCTGCTTCTAACCACTCCTCTGAGGACAAACAAGCAGCTCAGTACTCCCCACTCCCACTGGTGAGTAAAGAAACTACCTCTGGCCACACAAGAAAATGGAGGAACACAGAAACCAAATACAAAGCCCAGGGATCAGCAAAATCTGATCACTGGAACAACTAGCTAGGAAAGTTTAGGAAGGAGAAATATTTTTTTTTTGTGTTTTTTGCAAACAGACAGGAAAAAATGCAGTAAATGCTTTGTTTTCGACTAAATTGCTATCAAAGGCTGGTACACTTGAGTGTATTAGCCTGTTTGTTACTTTTAAGCAATACTTTAGCCCACAAGTGCAATCAACAATATAAGCTCACAAAAACAGGAAAATAAGGTAATAAAACAGTAATATAGGCACAAACAGTAGTCGAAAAGCTCAAAAGATCGAAAAATGCAAACTAAAAAGTTTAAAAAATACTTATGATCAAGAAAGTTGCTTTTTCTGCTCTCTGCTGGCTTAGGAACTCTGCAGGGGACCACGAGGAGCTATGCCAAGTTCTCTAATGCCAGAAAAGCCCGCCAAAGCGTGCTTTATAGCAGGGGGCTGGAAAAAACAGGAAATGACCCAAAATGGCCAACGAATTACTAGTTGCTGCTTCTAACCACTCCTCTGAGGACAAACAAGCAGCTCAGTACTCCCCACTCCCACTGGTGAGTAAAGAAACTACCTCTGGCCACACACGAAAATGGAGGAACACAGAAACCAAATACAAAGCCCAGCATATAAAATATTGAACAATAACTATAGAATCCGTCACAGATCAGAAAAGATTGGGAAGAGAAATTATATAAGCGATTCAGAAAGAAATAATGGGAGGACGTATGTATGACTCCCAAATATGCAACAATATCTAGAAGATTTAGGATTTTTGCCTGGAAGTATTTGCAGAGATAATTTCACACACCAAGCAGACTCCAAAGAACTTTCCCTCAGGTAGATGGCAAATGTTGGACGTGTAATGGGGAAGAAAGAGATATCTGGGAGTATATATTTTCGGAGCGTACTCAGGTGGCAGACTTTAAAAATTCTCTAGAGACTATTCTGTCAGAAATATTGTTCAAGCTAATGAGTGTACCCAAGGAAATTATTTTTTGAGCTTGGATACAGGATTTGAATTGCCTACATATAATAGTCTTGTTAAGTTTAATTGCCAAAAAAGCAATTACTAGAAAATAGAAACCGAAGTCTAAACCAACTACACTTGAAGTAGAGAATATTGTAACAGAAATAACAGAGCAGGAAGTGGGATCTTTAGAAAAGGGTAGGATTAAATTGCACAAAAAAAACTGGAACTCTCATACAGAAAAATGTTTTAGAGGAGGAATGAGGTTTAAGAGAATGCAAGAATTAAACAATATGTGTAATGCTGCTTTGATTATATGGGACAGAGCAATATATGTGCTGTATAATGTTTGTAAATGTGAACTTGTTAATATGGTATGATTACTTTTACATAAATGTAAGTTTGCTTATGTCACAAGTGATAATTCAATAAAGATGTTAAAAATCAGGTCCCAGGAGGCAGCAGGTTCCCTTCTGCGTGGTCTAACATGTGTTATACCCTTTAGGAATTATTTCATGTGTGAGTGGGAATAAATAGGTAGGTAAACTGGAGGAAAGCTGAGATACCAGAAGTATGAACCTTGATGCTAAAATAGATAGTCTTTGTCAGAAGAGATAAGAGGTATTTAATTACAAGCTTTAGATTTGCTTGAGAAGAGAGGACTTGCACCAGATAGAAAACCTTTTCCATTTTGTGATAAATTACTTTTTAGTATTTGGTTTTATAGCCTCTTTCAGTAGAAATAAGACATCCTGGGAGTAAGACATAGTGGATAGAGTCAATATTCAATCCTACAGGCTGTTAGTTTCAGAGCCTTTAGATTGGGATGTATGACAGACCCCTTGTTCTGGGTTAGAAGGTCCATAATTGGTGGGAGTGTTCTGCTCCCCCCCCCCAACTGAAAGCCAGGAAGAAGCAATGTTGTTCCTGCTAAAGGGGAGCAATTAGTATCATTTTGGGCCAGATTTGACCCCACCTTTAGAAGAATGCTGGGGATGAGGGCTATCAGTGAAAAGCAGTATAGAAAAAGGTTTGTCAGCTGAAGGAGAAGATGTTGGCTCTCCACAACTGTTTTTGCAGGGTTCTCAAGCAGAATTTGCTTAACTGTGTGTTTTCTTTTGAAGAGAAAAGATTTGTCTCTGGTACTCCTCAGTAATGTACAAGGTCCAAAAATATTTCCAATTTCAGCATCCATTTGTTGGGGTCCAACAGAATTCTGTTTAGAGAGTCTGCTAGCAGATTGTTCTGGCCAGGGATGTAAGATGCTATGGGTATTACACTGAGGTAGTGGCCAACCAGCCAGAGATCCACTGCTAGTTTGCATAGGGGGTCTGAATGCATTAACTCCTGTTTATGTACCATGACTGTCATACTGTCTGTCCAGACTTGAAGGGGTCTTGGGGACAGTTTGTCTTTGAAAGCTTTCATAGCCATGATGACTGCCACCATTTCTTTTATGTTCTGCCACCATTTCTTTTACTTTGATGTGTCATTTTGGTAGCTGCCTGCCCCAAATACCCTGGACTTTGAAGTGTCCCAGATGGCCCCCCTCATGCCTTGCTGGAATTACCTGTAGCCTTGGTCTGTGTTGTCTCTGGCAAGAGGAAGTGTATGCCTGGGTTGTTATGAACAGGCTCTCCACACCACAGAATATCCTTTTTTTAAAACATAGAAGCAGAGAGATTGTGATTTCCAAGGGCAGCTGATGTTGAGTTCTAGTGTTCTTTAGGAACCACTGCAATTTTCTCATGTGTCACTTTGCCACCGGGATCATTATAATGCAAGAAACCATGTAACCTGGGCCCTGAGTAATTCCCTTGTAGTGCTGGGGTGCTTGGAGTGCAGGCTCTAAGGTATTTTGAAAGGTAGGTGACTTTGTCCTCTGGGAGAAATGCCTTCTGTTGAACTGAGTCTAGGACTACCCAAGGAAGGTAGTCCTGGTGCATGGGTGCAGTTGTGACTTGTGGATGCTAACGGTCAGACCCACCTTCTGAAAGCAATCCATGGTGACTTGCATAGCTGCCTGGATTTCTGAGGGAAATATTGGCTGAATCAGACAGTCATCCAAGTAAGAATATAAATGGACTCCTCCTGTCCTGCAAAAGGCAATGACCTTTGCCAGGCATTTGGTAAAAACTCTGGGAGCACTAGGTAAGCCAAATGACAAGATAGAAAATTAATAATACAATCCCCCTGTCTGAATCTTAAGTATTTTCTGTTTTCCTAGCCCACAGGAATATGCAGCTAGGCAACTTTCACATCCAGAATCACCTTCCATACCCTTGGAAGATTGAGAACAGTAATCTTTGAAGGGTTAGCATCCTGAATTGTGGTACACCAGAAGCCTGTTTTGTACTGAGAGATCTAGAATAGGCCTTCAGTTACCTTCATTCTTGTGGAAAAGAAAAAGACAGGAGCAAAACCTTGTACCCTCTTCTTCTTCTTCTTCTGGGGGTACTCTTTGAATGAAGTAGCAGCTTTTTTAGAATGGGTGGAAGAAGTTTTTCTTGTGATTTGAGGGAGAAGAGAATCCCAAGAAATGGAGTTTTTTTCCATAATTGGATGGCATAGCCTTGTCTTATGTTATGCCTTCCCAAAGATGGCAGGAGAAGGACATTCTTCCTGCCAGGTCGAGGAGGCAAGTGGGTGGGGGGATTCGTGGGAGGAGAGGAAGTGCTGGGAATAGTCAGAGCTGCTCCCTGGGAGGGGCAAGATCCTTGAATCTCCTAGGTCTGAAATGTTGTTCAGTTCAATACTTTCTTTTACCTCTGGGCCTTTTTTCCCTTAGGCTGTCTTGTTTTCTCATGTTTAGGCAGAAAGGGCCAAGACTTGGAAGACTAGATTCTATTGTATTTGGAAGTTGGAGGCAGGTAAAATTCTTGAACTGATTTAATCTGTTTTCCTTTCCTGTCCAGTTTGTCAAACAATTGCTCAGCTGTGTGTCCAAAAAAGGAACTCTTTATCCAAGGGACATCAAGGATTTCAGCTATTACCTGGTCTGAGAAAAGTTGTGTACTCAGCCCAGCACGTCTCCGAGTGACTGGCCCCATGGCAGTAGCACTGTATGTTCCATGTAAAGTATCATATCCATGTTTGAGAGTGTCTGGATATCTGGAGGGGGACATTGCACAGGTCCTACCATATACCTTTGCAGATTTTATAGATACTACATCTGGGTCCAACAGTGAGTTTTTATAGATGTGTTTATGGGACTCCAGCACCCTACAGAAACAGTCAGGCTTCCAAGGAGCAGGAGGAAGGGAGTCATGGTGCAATGATACATCTTCAAACACATCATTCAAGAAACCAAACACTGGAGGGACTACCATAGGTCTAGGGACTGGAAGGATCAGAAGCTCTCTGTAATGAGTTTGAACCTTACAGAATTTCCTAGATTCCCAAATGAAGACTTCCTTCATTCTATGAAGTGTGTTTTCAAAAGACAATGGTGATGCTGAGGAATAGGGTGCCATCTGAATCAGAATCTTCTTATGTCTGAGGGGGTAGATGTTCCATACAGGCTAATTCCTCCTCGCACTCTGATTCTGAGGAATCAGAATTTCCCTGGGAGGAAATGCTCTTTTTTTTTTCTTTTCCCAAGGGAAGTTCCTGACACAAGATTCTTTTGCAGGGTAGGTTGCCTGGTCCTCATGAAGTCCATAAAGTTCTGGGCCTGTATGATGAGGCAGTGGGCTGAGACAGAGAAGGCTGAAGCAAACCTGAGTACCTCTTGAGTTTAGGTGCCTGGGTCATAGGTGATCTGAAGGCCTCAGGTCATGGGTTGGTGACCGCAGCCTCTATGTGGTTCTCAGGGACATCTTCCCTTACAATAACTAAGGGGCTATCACCCTTATCCTTGGTCATCATAACTGGGTGTTTGAAGCTGTGGCTTGACCCAACCGACATTGGTCTGGTGTTGTACTGTGAGGTGTGGGCCTGAATCATGGTGACCTCCTGAGGGGTCTCATCAGAGGATTATGGACTATCAGGCATTATACCAGGGATCTACAAAGGCACGTTATCTGCATTTGCAATATCAACTTTTGTCAAGGGGCTTGACAAAAAAACATCCTCAGTGTCCCTGATGTCCTTTTCCTGCAGATGTTTATATTTACACTTCTTGTGGATTATAGCCTAGGAACCTGTGAACACCCAAGCATGCAAAGGGCCTTCTCTACTGAAATCCATATGCTGCTGAAGGGACTTCACCTTAAGTTTAATAATTTTAGAATTAAACCTTGCATAGAATGAACAGTTAGAAACTTCATGCTGTGGGCCTCAGCAAAAAAGGCAAAAAAGGCAAAAAAGGCAAAAGGAATAAAATGTATCTGTGGCTTTTTAATGCTCTGGTAGTTCAAGCTGACTAATGGACTGATGACACTAAGAAACATGTTGTGGAAAATCAGATTAAATGGCAAGAAAGAACTGATCATCAAACCAGCTGGCATTCTCTTTATACCCCTATGTCTACCAGCTGGGGGATAGTGAAAGACTCCTGTGTTCGGACCAGCCTCAGACTCCTACATGGCAGGAAGTCACATGAATCAGTACTGCAACGCTGAATACAATGAACATAGGTTAGAAGAGGAAGAAAAAATCATAAGGAAGTCAATCTGATGCTAATATAACTGAAAAAGAAAATGTAACCAATATGGAGAAGTATGACAGGAATGAGGTAATACATGTATTAAAAAGAAAAGTACTACAGTGCTAAATAAAAACAGGCATGTAGCACTAGAGACTGAAAAAAGGGGAAGAAGAAGGATTTGAAACAGGATAATATGAAGAAAATAATAAATTAATTGAAGACAGGATCCAAAGAAGAAAAAGAAAGACTGGGAATAAGGTCAGAAAAAGGAAAGAGATCATTTACGAATATTAGTACTAAATGTAAACAGCATTTGAAGTGATACTAGAGGTGTGGTAGTGATGGAATGGTATCGAGGTTATATGTTTGTCAGATACAAAGTATGTGAAAGAAAAATAATTCAGGCAATACAGGCTAAAAAGATTGTATGATTAGTGGGAAGTGACACGCTCAGAAATAGGAATTTCATTTTAAAAAGAAAGAGATAAATATACTGGATGTGACAGTAGCACTACCTGGAAAACTAGTGGTATGTGATATAAGAAAAAAGGAAAGATATGCACGGATAATTGTAATTTATGCATATGCAAATATAATGGAGAGGAAAGAGATGTCTGAGGAAATTAAAAATTGTCTCTCTTTAAATATGTAAATTATTATGGTGAGAGATTTTAACTACAATTTGAGAAATGGGGGGATATTCAAGTAATAAGCAAAGTTATAAGACATGCAGGGTTGAAAAAAGGAAAAATAGAGAATAAACACACTAAACTGAACTAAATTATGCTGTGTATTCAAATTATATAAAAAATAAATGGGGTAGAAATGTCTGAGTTTTCACAGCACAGACTGGTATGGGCTAGAATAGTGATGGCAGAGAAGTAATAAAGGAAGGAAAGGACTAAAAAGACTGACTAGAGAGATTGTTAAAACAGATTAGATAAAAAGGGTACATAAGATTTTATGGGAAATGCAAAAAAATCAGATTATACTATGAATATGGACAAATTGGTGGAGTGCTTCTAAAAATGTAAGAAAATATTCTTGATTGCTGAAAAAAGAGCAAAGCAAAGGAATAAGAGAGTATACAAAGACATTATAAAAAGACATGAAAAAAGAAGAATGTGGTGACAGAATAAGAGAAATAGAAAAAAGTTTAAAAAATGTGTTGTTTAGACAAAGACTGTTTAAAAGAAAAAAATGAAGTTTCATCATTTTTGGGAAAATGGATAAAAACAACAGAAGGAAGAATGAATGCAATGTTTGATGAAGAAAGAAATACTAGATAAATAGTGGAAAATTGTGGAAAAGCTTCTGGGTAGAATGTATAAAAAGGAAGTAGTACAAGAAATGTGTACTTTAAAAAAAATCTTAAATGTTATTAATTCTCTGGAAAATGAAATTATTGAGAGAAATGAAAGAAATGATAAAAGAAAGAAGGGAAGACTCAACACTAAGAATAGATGGATTAGGTTATGAATATTATAAAGAGATGAATGAGAAATTAATACTCTGTAAAATATCAAATGAATAGAAAAAGATGAAAGCATTTGTGGTGGAGAAATTTAGTTTGTATGAAAAAAATGAAATAAAAGAGAAAAGACTGTATACTGATAACATTAAAAATAACAATTTCAAAATCTTTAGGAAAATAATACAACAAAACATGGAGATGATTTTGTATTAAGTTATAGGGGAAGGGGTTTTCAGAATAAAGGTAAAGATGTAAAAGGAAATTGTTCTAGTAGTAAAATAAGTAACAGATATGATTTTGAAAGAAAATAAGGCTAATGACATATGATATGGCAAAGACTTCTGATAAAGTTAGTCATGCAGCAATGTGGAAGATATTAAGACATACAGAATAGGAGAAAAAGTTTTGAATGTTATAAAAATTGCTGTGAAAGTTATAGTCAATAGATGGATTGGAGGCCAGATAAAAATTAGGAGAGGCATTAAACAAGGATGTACATTATGTGCCTGTTTATAATGGCAATTAATGCAGTAATTAAAACTTATCTAATAATAAAAGAAACAAAATAGGAGATGAGACAAATGAGTTAAAATACCAATTTTCTGTCATATAGAGATGATTTAGTGATTGTAGAAAAAATAAAATATAGATAAATGAAGTGCTGGTAAAAGTGGAGAAATTATTAAAGAAGGCTAGGATGCAGTTAAATAAAGAAAAAATATTTGGTGAAGCTAAGAAAGAAAATATAATATATTATACTATGAAGGAAGGAAGTGCATTGGAAGTGAAATTTGGAGAGTATGAAAATATAACAGTGGACAATAATGCTGTAATAAATAAAAGGCATTGATATCATACTGGAGAAGTTTTAATCTATCACTTAACAAAATATGTATATGATAAATACATATGTTTTAGGAAAATTAGCATACTTAGAGGGGTGCAAATGATTCCAGCAAAAATGAAGAAAGAGATGTTAGAAATATTTTTAAAAATTATTATGCAATCAAGACTGAAGCCTGTGAAAAGAGGAACGGATACATAATGACAAAGGAGAAGGCTTTGATCTAAAAAAATCTTGTAGACAATGAATTTTTTTTTCTGGATAATAAAGATGACAGAGAGAGAGAGAGAGACGGATGACAGGGAACTGTTATATGTAAGGTATGAAGAAATATGGAAATTAGGAAAAAGTAATAGTAAACAAGAGAAGATGGCAAGAAAGAATATAAAAATAAAATAAAAAAGGAAAGGGGAGGGACAAGAGGATAGGGCATAACATAAAAAATCCCTCCCCCTCTTGCATGCAGTTGCTTACTTGATTCCCTTCCCCTAGGGTGCCCTTAGGTTCCATGCTGGCCACAACCAGAAAAAAAAAATACCATTAGTCTAGGGGACACTGGATGGGGGCACTGAGGTAAAAACTGAAAAGTATAAAGCAATGTGGGGAAGGGATAAAAAAATAAAATTAAATTACTAAAGGTGAAAATGAATGAGATCAATGAAAACTGAAACTTATGGTATAACTACAATGGAGATACAAGGTATATCCTTGAAATGAATTAAAAGGAGATATTAAAAAATCTATGAAGAACAGAAGGAAAACGTTTCAGACTTCTTCCAAAAGCTGGGGTTTCCAGGGGAAACTTTTGATTAACAAGTTACAAGATAAAAGTAATGCTTCTACTAGGAGTGAACAAATGTAAATTCCATGGGCTTCAACCCCACAAAACTCTACTCTCTTAAAAAAAACTGCACAAAAACACTGTTGCCAGTGTTTTTCGAAAAAGGTGGCAAACCCCCCTGCACCCCCTAAATTACATAATCAACTCCACAGTTAAATACCTGCACAACTCCCTGATAATGCCAATATTTCTGCTGAAAGCCATTGTTGGGGGATCGAGTTTCAAGGGAGGTGAGGTTCAAAGAATTAGAGTTCTTTGAACAGTACTGTAACAAAAAGTAATATGAAATATATTGTACTGGAAGAAAGAAAATGTAATGAGTATAATGAGGAGGAAACAGCAATACTTTTTAGAATTAAAAAAATAAGAGTTTTGAACAGGTTTTAGGAATATAAATGGGAAGGATTTAAAATTAACATGATGGATGTCATATTATTTAAAAAAGAGAAAAAAAAAATGTAAAACTGAAAAATAGGACAAAATATTGTTTGTAGTAATCTGGAGATTACAGAAATGAAGATGTGAAGGATTATTGTTTAATAAAAAATAGAGCTGATGATGAAGATGTTTAGATGAAAGAACATGGTTGCGGAAGAAAGGACAGAGAATAGATAAAATAAAGATTAGTTGTTGGCTTAAAACATCAGGATTTTTTTTTTGAAATAATGAAAAACAGAAATAATTCTTCTGTACAGATTATAGGTTAATGTTTAGAAAAAAATGGAAAGATGTAAGATATATGTTATGAGTATGAATGTACAAATAATGTAAAGCAGTATACATAAGGAAAGATGTAAATAAAGCAACCTCTACTTTTTTCAGTGGATGGTGTGAGGTCTTTTATATCCACCTGAGCTATCACCAACTTAGAAAGACTGTACAATGGTTTAACATCTCATCTAAAGGATAACTTGTTAAATGCTAGGTAGGCTGGTCCATTGGACTGTTTTCTACCACAGCTTACATTATAAAGATGATCCCCATGTTTACATAGGTCAGAGGCAGTGTTAACATAATCTGCTACATTGTAGGCAAATTGCTTATTCTCTTAATTTAAATGCACACATACATGAATTTAAGTATGTAGCTCTGGGATATGGTAGTTAAGAAGAGCTTAATTTTACTGAAAGGCCTTTTACATGATATATCATAACAGTTAACTATTTCATACATAGATGAGTAAGGAAATTAAAATTTGTGAATATAGTACACATTTGCACCAACATTTGATACTGTATCAAGTGCTTACAGTAGTCACTAATGTAAATGCAAAGCATTTGTTGTGGCATAAATATACTGCGGGTTTCAATGTTGATAAAGCATACTGATGGTCAAGTTGATAAAAAAATAATAGAAACAAAGCCATGAGATTACGGCAAAGGGGAAATTGAAGGATTGTATCTTCGGATAAGGACTGTACATACAATAATTAGTGGTTGCTCCATTACTGGAGCAACAAGCAGAAGTAAGACTCCTACTACTGGTATGAAGAAAGGCCTTTGGCTTTGAGGGACTTCTATACACTGAAGGATGTTTGAATGTTGTGATACTGTAGCAGACAGACAATTCACATTCCATCATATGTACATCTATGGTAGTAAGCTATACATCACTTTAATTTCCAAGAATAATGCCCTTGGTTTGGAAATTTTCTAACAGTTGGCACAACCCTCAGATAACATCCCATTGCAATTATAGTAGTGTAGGGATGGCACCATCAATATCGTTAGTTCACTGAATAGGGAAGCATTTAAAGAAAATGTTTTTATATATAGATATATATATATATATATATATATATATATATAGTAACCAGGTTATAGAGGGGTAAAAGCAGTCAATGGCCAACAAAGCCATTTTCAGGCAGAGTCCCGTTGAGGGGCATTTCAACATAACTTACATCCCCAAACCGGATCACATAAATATGGCTCTCTCAGTGCCAGAAGTCTAAATAATAAATTGCCTTATCTTCAAGCACTCTTACATTTAGAAAACATCCATGCCTGCTTAGTTGCTGAGACTTTGGAAAATGTAAAGAAAGCACTTCCCATGTACTGGTGTTTTGTTCTTTTCATGTCTTCAAATCGAATGGAACTGTGGTAGAGTTTCCATCTTTGTCAAAAACTATATTATCCTCAGACATATCCCTTGGGATCCAAAAACTGAACTCATTAAACTAAGATCATTCTAGATAGGATTAATCATCAACCAATAGCTTGTTACAAAATGCCTTTGCCGCCTGAAGATCATGTAAAATTCTTCAGTATTCTAAATGATCTCCCTTTAGCAAAAACTCAACTGTTTGCAGGGACTTCAACTACCTTCTAAAAACTGGGACACCTATACTTCCAAGGGCCCAAAAATTCTAACACTTAATAAACAAACATTCTCTTGGGCAATTAACATATAAACCTACTGTAGGATATTGCAGTTTTGACCTGATTCTTAGAAATATGGCTGCCTCTTGCAAAACTCCTTAGTTATTTCATTCCCGGTAAGGTCTGACCACAGTCTTCTGATCTTCTCCTTTAAGCTCACTAAAACTCCTACAGCAAACCCTGCTGGATTTAAGAACTACAAATGTGCCAACTCCAACCTATGCAATGACAAAATATCAAAATTCCCTTATGGCTGCACATCCTCTGACTTTGATATCTTCAATAAAGAATTCTACACACATTTAGAAAAATGCATAGTGCTAGCAGTTCCTACCAGAACTGAGTATCATGGAAAATCCAAAAGCAAATCACCCTGGTATTCCAATACCATAAATATACAACAAATGAAAGAAATTTTAAAATTATTTAATTGATCAAAATCTTCTCTTCTCTCAAAAGATAATATTCAGGCATTACAAAAGAAAAAAACCTGAGGAACACTACTGAGTCCACTAAAGGAGCTCATGAACTTAGGCTTGCCTCTGAAACTAAAAATAATTCTAAATCCTTCTTTATCCTTATTAGAAAACTAGGAAACAGATCTGTGGACTGCTCTGAATTTTTTTCATAATGACATCTCCTATTCTGACCCAATAGACATTATCAATAACATTGCAAATACATTTAATGCCAATTTCACCCTTAAGACATCTATCCAAAACCCTGAAATATTTTAATCCCTTAGTCCCACAATTATCTGTAAAGATCACTTACTGATGGTACTAACCAATGTAATAAGTTGGCATATTTTAAAATTTCCCTACTCCTATTGAGTACTCAGTGAGATATACTGGGGAAGCAAATGGTTGTAATTAAGGAAATTATTATTTTGGGTTGGGACATAGGATCTGAATTTCCTTAATATAGTAAGGTCTTACGTCTAAATTTTATTGGCTGCTAAAAAAAAAGCAATTACTAGAAAATGGAAATCAAAATCTAAACCAGCTGTATTTGAAGTACTGAATATTGTAAAAGCAATCAAAGAACTGGAAGTGGCTTCTTTAAAAAAGGGAAGGTGCAAAGCTTATAGAAATAAATGGAATTTGAGGGAACAATGCATACAGAATAACGCTCAGTAGGAGGAGGAGTGAGGTTTAAGGGAAGGCAGGAATTGAGCTATTAATGTAATGTTGGACCGAATGATAGTTGTTATAAAGAAAGAAAACATATATGTAATACATAATGATTGTAAATGAAAAAATAATATGATTTGCCTTCTTTTTTATTACTGTGCGTGTCTTATGTGATAATTTAATAAAAGTGTTACAAAAAAAGAAAGGAAAATGCTAACCTACTGTGATGATGTGAGGTATTGCCAGCTATGCCAGGAGAAGTAGGGCAGTAGATGTGTAACATATGCCAGCACAGCTACCTGGAGTTTTGTGAAGAATTATACATTATTTGTAAATCACACTGATTTCTACAGATGCTTGTATTGAAAAATGGTATCTGTACATCTGTTTGTGTTAAAAATGTACCAACACTGTGTCCTGCTAGACAGAAAAGAAATATACATACATGTCAGACTATACTACTGTAACTGATTAAATGTATACATTGCAACACAGGATACTGTAAGAGAAGAGGTTAAGCTCAGCCCCAGCTAACTTTTATAAAAATATCCTGAAATTAAATTACCTGGTTTAGGCCATAAAGATTATATCTTGCAGTTCTGATTGCAGCCAGAGACAAAATGTCTGTGAAAACAAGGACTAGGAATCCTTCCGTATTGTCCTTAGCAGTGAACTAATTGCTACCGTGGAAGGGTGGAAGTGTGGAAATGGTTTTATGGCTTCCAGATGCTATAACACATCTTACCAAAGCACTGTCTGTGTGTATGGTAACATGTGTGCGAGATTCTGGTTCAATTTCTAGTAAAGGAGGGGGGGTAGTATGAGAACCAGAAGTCAAATGACTGGATGTATATGATGTCATTCTGTAATCCAGCACTGAAATGATGTTTTAATAATAGATGAGAATGAAGTCTCAAAGCAGTCTGTTTTTGAAACTTGACCAAGAAGGAAGCCCATTCACCCACTTCATCTCGCCTTGCTTTAGTAAGTAACCAGGGAATAGTAATTCTTTAGATCAGTCAGGAAAATATAGTGAGATTAGTTAAGTACTATTTTTCTGTATCTGTGTGAATCTATTCATATATTTTAATAGTTCCTGTGACTGAAGCTTTGGTGTTTATTTTAAATAGATATTTAATATTTTCATGTTCTTTTTATTATTTATTAAATATATTTAAACATTTCATTGTGGCTGGTCTTTTAGAGAATGTTTTAACCTTTGAGAGTATTTATATCTATTTGGTGACACTGTGGCTGCTCCTGGAAGCCTTACTGAATTGGTGAAACACTACCATTTGTATTAATATTAATTTTACTCAGTATAATTGGATACCCTTGAAAGAGCCTTAGAGCAGCTGACTTTGGAGTGTCCTGGTGGCAGTATCTACCTTATAGTCTAGGCAGAGGGGCACAGCTAGTACATCTGTGCCAGCCTCCCCAGGTGTGTGTGTGTGTGTGTGTGTGTGTGTGTGTGTGTGTGTGTGTGAAAAATCAAATCTCAAAGTGTGTGTGTGTCAGCTACTTGGAGCAGGGACACAGAGCTCTGGTTTCACAGAGAGGGTGGTGGAGGACTTGGCCTAGAACACTTGGCTGAGGACTCAATTCTATAGCTATGCCAGTGGGCAGTGTTATTGGGCCCTGGAGAGAGAGAAACCTAGACCCCGGACTGAATGTGTTCCCTGTGTGCTCTTAAGGGAAACTGTGCTTGGTGCAGAGAGCTGCATCTGGAAATCCTGTGTGTATCTATCTTTGTTCCAAGTGAACGTCTCTCACCAGTGTCAGTGGTGAGGATTCAGGCTCCTTGATTACTGACCCAGAGGGAGGGATACCACACCTAGATCAAAAACACTTCCTTCATGGGGCATAACAATATACCTGGTTGCTTAATTGTTAGTGTTAAACTTACCTGGTTGCTTAATTGATAGTGTTAAACTTACCCTTGCAGACATACTCCATCTGTTTAATCTACATTTATCTACTGCTCCTGGCCATGATGAGTGGCACACTTCACTGCAGTGCTAATGCATTGAATCTGGCACATTTCATTTTAAACCTCTTTTCATATGACTTGAATTGTTTTTACCTCATATTACTCATCATGTAAAAGTGTATTTTTATGTTGAAAGACATCAGCAAATATTGCTGAACCTTGAAAAACTATGTGCAGATGAGGTAGGAAGATATGGAGCAGTTTTATTCAATAATGCTGAATCATTTGACTTCCTTGATGGTCTTGCCAATTCAAAGTAATAAAGACTTTTGTTTGTAGAAGTCTTCATAAAAATGGTGGGCACCAAAGTTACGTTAATGTCTCTCAGTACACATTTTACTTATTCATTGCTGATGACATTAGAATGGCTTAAAGTATAGGACACTGATGTCCAATTTTTGCCAGTGTTCTTTGTTGTAGCATTCAAAATTGTGTGTGTAAAATTAATGATTAATCACAGAGTGGTGAGCAATGATGGCAGTTTTGGCTAAGTTGTCCCTATGTGGAAAATAATAATACTGGACACCGCAATGAAGTAAAAACTTCTGCACAACAAGAACAAGTCCATAAAATGTGTAAAAATATAGCAATAGTGTGCAGAAGTTACCTAGGCAGTCCACGAATTGTCAGTATCAAGCAGTATGAGCTCAAACTCAAAAAAGCAGTTCCTTGTCTCTTCAGACCAAATAAACTTCACATAAATCCAATATTCAGCATCAATTCTTCAAATAAACACCAGGTAGTAACCATTGACTGCAGTTTATTGTAAAAACAGGTGAGCGCTTTCGCTTTTCAGCTTTTTCAAACCATAATGCACTCATAAAATCATGGCCATATATATACTAACTTCTAAATAATTACATAATTAGTTCAATTTAATATAACAATTAGCTAATTACAATTAAAAGCAGGAAAAAAAGTATGACAGTTTTTAAAATAGTAATAAAATATAATTCGCAATATGCAACATTTACTATAAAGAGTAAAATCAAAACTACCTCAGTGACTATCTATTTTTAACATTAGTATCTAACAAAAATGCAGAAATATAGAAAGTTTATATATATAAAGGACAATAAATAAATGTCATTCAGCTAATTAATGCTTATAACTTCATGTGCAAAGCACTACAACACACTGCAATACTGCAATATTTTCTGATTTATGTTAGTGAACCATAAATTCATTATTACTTAATATTTAAACCTTCTTTTCTTCAATTTGATGTATACTTTTACAGTACATGGAACATGTAACACAGAACATCTAGTCTACCTTGCTACCTGCATAGAATGTCAAGCATTCTATGTAGGTAAGACAGATAGAAAATTTAAAAACAGAATAAGAGAGCATATATATCAGATCAGAATTAAATCGGAAGTTAATGCCTTATCAAAGCATATTATAGAAACAGGCCCTACACATGAATTTAGGTTCATGATCACATTTATTAATATACCTACACTTAGAATAGGAGATATTAGAAATAGGACTGAGGAAATAGAGGCAGACTGGATTATCAAATTACAAGCACACAGTCCCCCGGGACTGAATGATAATGTTCCAATAAAACCAAAATTGAAGAAAAGAAGGTTTAAATATTAAGTAATAATGAATTTATGGTTCACTAACATAAATCAGAAAATATTGCAGTGTGTTGTAGTGCTTTGCACATGAAATTATAAGCATTAATTAGTTGAATGATATTTATTTATTGTCTTTTAGATATATAAACTTTCTATATCTCTGCATTTTTGTTAGATATAAATGTTAAAAATAGATAGTTATTGAAGTAGTCTTGATGTTACTTTTTATAGTAAATGTTGCATATTGTGAATTATATTTTATTACTATTTTAAAAACTGTCATACTTTTTTTGCTTTTAATTGTAATTAGTTAATTGTTATATTAAATTGAACTAATTATGTAATTATTTAGAAGTTAGTATATATATGGCCATGATTTTATGAGTGCATTATGGTTTGAAAAAGCTGAAAAGCGAAAGCGCTCACCTGTTTTTACAATAAACTGCAGTCAATGGTTACTACCTGGTGTTTATTTGAAAAATTGATGCTGAATACTGGATTTATGTAAAGTTTATTTGGTCTGAAGAGACAAGGAACTGCTTTTTTGAGTTTGAGCTCATACTGCTTGATACTGACAATTCGTGGACTGCCTAGGTAACTTCTGCACACTATTGCTATATTTTTACATAAGTTGTCCCCATGTTTACACATGATAGTTTGGTGATTAACAAAGTAGAAGAATAAACCTGGAGACGATTGTGTTCAAAGATTTTAGTGGACATCTTAGAGTCAATAATGAAGCTGGCCAGTTTGGCTTTGGCCCATTTTTAGCATGTGAGTATGTTGAGCAGGATAGTATTCCTTATATTCTTATACAAAATCAGTGCTAACACGCTCAACTTTATTAGTAGCTTCTGCAACTAGAGGCTCAGACCTTGTAATTCTGCCTCTTATGACTAGGGTACCATTATATACCACTCTTGTAGTTGTACCCCCTTAGGCTAAATCTTAACACTGTGCTGTATTCTTCTGCATATGATCTCAGTTTAAAATGTTCTCAACTCCTACTGTATTCAGAGATTTCTCCAAGCCTAACCTTCTAGAACTAGCATCTGAACCACTGAAACTTTAAAGCACCCCACCCCCATCAAGACCCATTAACTAAAATGGCTGCCTAATACAATCAATTTCAAGTTCTACCTAAACTCTTGCAGTGAAGCTTCCATTCCCATTCACCACAAATATAATGCCAAGTTTAGAAAGAACCCCTTTGATGGAACCATCACATCAACAAACTCTGTCACCTAGCTGTAAAGAAACTGAAATCCTCTAACTCCAAAAGTGAGCACAGGAGGGTTAAAAACTAAAGCAAAAGAGCCAGATCTGTAAAGTAAAATATAAATTAAATACTTATGCCATATCCAAAGATTATCTTACCAGCCTCATTAGTAAAGTAATAGAATGTATCATCATGGAACTCACAAATGATGCTGATTGTTTGAAATCCATTAACCAAAAAGAGTTTGGATTTATGAAGATTTGATCCTACCTACTTAAATTGGTTGACCTTTTTCAAGAGAGTCACAGAGGCACTGGACAAAAAAGACAAATCTGTACTCAAAGCTTGCCAAGAAATAATCCCACACTCTATCGTTACCGATAAAATGATCTGGATAAATATAAAACCCTGTGTAACTTGGTGGATAGCAAAATGGCTAACAGACAGAGGTTTCTCAGTCAGGGTTGGTGGCATACTTTCCTCATAAATATCTATCACCATATGGTGTTCCCCAGTGTTCCATTTCGAGACCACTACTATATGGCATTTATTTCACTGACCTCAAAAATTATGTTAGACTAATAACTACAAACTTGCAACTGGCATAAACACTCAGGATGACACCCACATCCTCCTAGAAGTCCTTACATATACAAAATCACAGTGTCAGGATCTTGTACTAAGCAGTAATACAAAAAATATCTAGTACTGTACCCTTTGGGAAACAAAAAATCTAGTTATTGAGGCAGAACCAGCAAAGCATAGGCTTATGCAAAGCAGAGAAAAATAAGTACTCTCCAAGTTCCATATGCACATCTCCTTCAGTAATCAAAAAGTCATTTTGGCTCTTTCTCATTAAGACAGACCATAGTTCACCTTTCAATAAAACTCTCTTATGGCTGCTAATTTAAATTATTATATTTTAAAGAAACTAAAATACTCTGCAAAATGTACTTTAGTAAATAAAATGAACTTAACTTTCTAATCACTGCTTTTTTTTCCCCAGAGCATGTTCACTGAATAAATACAGATCAGTAAGCAAAATCAAATAACTATTTGTGGGGTGAAATTATTTGCCAGTCAGCAAAAATAAGTCTGATTAAATACCATAAACAATATGCAACTCTATTTTGCAAACAGAACCCATTGTTTTAAGAAATGTAAATATTTAACAGAGTTTCACAAAAAGAAAACCTACAACCTGCATCCATGTTAATAAGAAGTAAACAAAGCCAGATATTTATTATTCATAAAAAAATTCTTATTAAAAAATGTGAATTCAAACTATTTAGGGGCTATAATGCTATAATGTGCAGTTCACTTACTGATACAGCCCTTACAGCTTATTATGTTTTTGTGTAGCTGTATATACCTCTTATCTAATTACTCTGTTTTGTCTTTTTAAAATAAACCACACTACCAGACATGCATCATGAACTAGAATGTGGTAAACAAAGAAATAATTAATGAATGTCAATGCACATGTCTGATAATTTGTGAAACTACACTATTAGCCAGGCAAAGTTAGCAGAAAGAATAATACTCAAATATGTCTTTAAATATGAAACAACTGTCTTAACTTCATTTAAGATGCTGTAAGAGTAAGGCATCACCCCTTGCCTATCAGGTCATGTACAGCAGCAGTTTAACCAATAAAATGGAACACTGGAGCTAAATATTTCACAATGTATCAACTTCTAATCATGACTAATACACCCTTTAATGCCAGCTGACTTATATTTGGTCAAGTCATCCAAAAATGAGTTATGCTTCATTAATTTTTTCACACTGAGAAGTATAACTTGATAATGTTTACAAAGAGGGAAATATATATATATATATATATATATATATATATCAAGTCCATGGTCAACAACAGTGATGATAAAAACAAACTGGAGTGCACTGCTAGCTAGTACCATTTAAGTCAATTCAGGTTTGGTAAACTGGATTAAAAAATTAAAGTAAAGCTGCCTGCATGCACTACGCTCAGAGTGTAGGATTAGCTTTGGCTACACATTTATCAAACAGAAACTGACAGCTACAAAAGTATCAGCTTTATTATGTATATATATATATATATAGTGATTAAAGCATAACTTAAGTCAGCTAAGTATGGAGGATTCAACAGCTTTAAAAGAAAGGATATGTCCAAGAAAACAACTTTTACCTAAGCTAGCTTACTTATCTCAAATGATACAATACACTGTCACACACTCTAGGCATCATAATTAATCTTTACATAATGCAACCAATTAATATTTTTCAGTAAATCTAAGGTGAATTGCAGTTTTCACATATGTTTACATTTTGAAGTAGTCACCTGATTTTACTGTTTTTATCTTAAACACAAAACCCATTTGTCCATAAACTCTGTAATTCCAAATGTTAAAGTATATCACCTTTCCCTGCACTCTTCTTATATCCTTTTCTCTCCATCCTTACTTCCATCTATGACCCAACAGGAACATCTTCTCTCATACTAAGACATCACTTAATTTCCCCTTACTATCTCTAGTCATGTAATCTCTAATATCTCTTTTAAATATCTTAAAAGAATTATCTCAGGTCTCATTTATCACATACTAAGCTATGTAACAAATAATATGACGAGTTTTTCCTCATATATTTTCTCCAACTCACATTATTGTTTTTCATTGCACTCTACTATGAAAAATAAATTATTTTTCTCATTACAACATTTTTCACTCCCATGTTTTGTAGTGTTATGTGATACTTTATTTAAAATATCTATAATTGATTTTTGGTAGAGTGTGGAGATTTTCTTTCCAGTCTTTCTGATGAAAATGGGCACTTTTCTGCCCTATCAGACTTTCCCGGTAAACAAATGGCAAATAAATAATAAATAAACATCAGGTAAAGGTGATATGGAAAAGATAATTGAACTGTTTTTTTTTTTTTTTTTTGTTTCATCGAGAGTCTCTACCACATAGTCATTACCCTCTGCAGAAAAAGGTTTGCAGGATGTTTCATCTGAAATCTATTCCCTTTCTTAACAAGCTCTTGACAGGAGGGTGTTAACTTTTGCTTTTTTCATCCTTATTTTTGTGCGAAGATCCTGGGCTAGCTGTAGTTTACTTTACATCCAAACTCTTCTTTTTAAAAGCCTTAATATTTAAATATCATAATGCAATTTTGAGTCTGTCATACATTTGTAGGAATTACACATGTTGCCATTGTTGTCAGTGCCTGATTAACTCTTTCACTTAAGAAAGTACTTTTAAATTATTCAGTTTCCATAACAGAGCACAGCATTCCCAACTACTTCTGGCAATTGACAGTTATCAAAATATAGTACCCTATGGCATACAAGGATAAAGCCACGACTACAGTGCAAGTGATTTTAATTGGAGTACAGTTCAGGTACCTATAAGAGTAAGCTAGAGGAGGAAAGTGAGCAGCTGCTGCTGTCTCACCCATTTTAGGGGGAAGGAGGTGGCCCTACCCACCACAAGGATGATATCTAGTGGGTGCACTAGGTGTTACCTAATGGGAGTCTGAATCTACAGACCAGTATTGTCATAGTGCATTTGTACCAGGGAGCAGAGGGGGAATTCAGCATGTGGTAGCACACTTCTGCTTGGGAGACAGAAATGGCTCAGAGAAGCTGACAAGGAGGGACAGGGGTGCTTCCAAAAGGAGAAAGTTAGCTACCCATCAGGACCAAGAAGCTGGCCCACTCTGTACCACCTGACTCTTACCAGGAAATGGAATGTCAGGATTCTCAGGCAGGAACACAGGGGTCACAGCTCTCCTGCCTAGTCCAGAAATGCCCAGTTATCATCACCCCTGAATGAATGTCTATTGGGTGCCAGTAGTGGAGTCACTTGGTGAGGTCCTGGAGGAAAGTAAAAAACATGATCAAGAAGTCCATCCTGCAATTATTATGCTTTACCCACTTCATGATTCCAAGTCTACTGATCTTCCTATAACTGTCAGTTTGTTGCTTAAATCCACATTGTTTTCCAAATCTGTATTTTCACTCCTATCATCTGTCAATTTGATTTTTATTTCTAAAAACTCAGCATGTAACTGACTAAAGAAAAGTGGAATATTAACTGTCTCCTTCATTTCTTGAAAACATCTCTTCTTTTATACAGTTTTGCCACAATGCTTTCTTTTTTAATGTCTATACATTTTGTAAGCTTTTGTCTTAACTGTATGCTTTAGAGTTGTAACAGCTGACATTTGGCTTTAACAGTTTATGCATCCATTTGTTCCTGCATGATTACCAAACTCCATCACTGTACTAAATGGATATTTAAAAATCACCATGCAAAAGCAAATCTAGATGTTTTAGACTATGACAGGTTTTGGAATACAGCTTCAATTAGGCGGAAATCCCCAAAATGCAGAGACAAGAGATACTTTAAGAATGATTTTTGAAAAATGACAAAAGAAGGTAAGACCTGTTCAACTTGCTTCTTTAATTCTCAGGAACCATCTTGAAAAATCAAGAATGGGTTATTAATGGCTTAGCATTTGGGGCCCATTCCTCACATAATTTGGTTGAAACCAGTTCCTATTTCTGTGCTCCTTTACAACTATCCAGCTTACTGTATCTTTAGATTACATATGTTCTAGTCAATAAAGACTATTTATAATATTTTAACACACATTCTCCAGATATGTTTAAGAAAGTACTATAGTCTTCTGAACTGTGAGGTAAATTCATGCCTGCACTCTAAAGTAAGCTATTAATGTAGCAAATTAAGCCCAGACATAATGCCAATAAAAAATATGTTCTGATCTGATTCCTCACAGCTTATGATGTCATATATTTCTGTTTACATCAAATAGCTGCTCAGTGATTTTTAACTCATACAACTAAATCATTCTGCAAAACTCATATGCTACTACTAGACAACAGCACAATCTCCTCTGCTAAAGAAAACAGATGAACATTGTTGGTGCCTTCACATAGTGTATCCACTATGTAAGTATCTGGAGATCTTTTAATAAACAGCACATTCTTTTAGTCTCCTAACATCCATATACAACTCCAAGCTCTATACAACGTGTTGGGGATATCCAGGAAAATACCCGAGTATGTAAAAATGTCTCTCTAATTTACTGATTTGTTTAAGGCGGTCATGAGAATCTCCTGAGGCCTCACTGCTCCGCTCACAGGCAGTGTGGTCATATCTGACGTGCACAGAGAGGTTTAACTCTAGCAAAGACTCTTTCTTGGTACTTGCTGTTGTAGTTCCATAGCTTCATATTTATTTTGGACTAAACACACAGCCAACTGGTTGTAATTGGCCCTCTACTGGGACAAGTTAGGGGATGAATACAAACATTTTTTTTCTTTAAAACATCATCAGTATTTATTTCCATCCTCCTTCATTTATATTCCCTCTGGCTGCTGTCCAAGCTGCTGTGTCATGACGCAAAGCTACATTTAAAGGAAGCTCATGGAAAAGGATGCTCACATTTAGGCTCTGCCCTTTCCCCACACATAAGGAGTAATAAAGTCATTTCTGTCCTTAAGTGCAGGCAGCACACCTGAGAATTAGCATAACAGATTTCTGCAAGCCAAATACTTAGCTGACATATCACTGCAGGGCAGTCATTTGTCAATCTGTCATAGAGTACAAACACAAATTGCTAAATTATAACTGCGGATGTGCAGCCCTCCAGTAAATTCTTACCCCAGCCAACTATTTCCAGGCTAATCGTGCTCCTCACAGGTCCAGACTACATGGCTGCATTTGTGCACCAATCTCAGCAGACATGTACATCTGCTCCATGTAAAAGATAACACGGATCACATAATAAACCAATGCTCTCTTTTTAACTCCATCACTTACTACATTGCATTTTAAATATAAAAACAAACATAATAAAATTAAAAAGGTACTCTTAAAGACACATTTGTTCTAGGTCTTAATAGGGACTTAACATGTGCAAATTCATGCAAAGAGCGTTTCCTCCTGATCATCCGATTAAATGTACATTCCTGTCTCGTGTTTTTGACTGAGTTTTCTTTCCAAAATTAAAACTAATTGCAAGATACACAAAAATCTCACTGTCGAGATGGAAAAATGCTGCATGAAATACTTTCTAGATGAAGTACACATTGTGTTATATGCACAAAGTTAAAAAGTAAATGTCTTTTTTTACAATATGGTATTTTAGTGATAGTACAGAAGTGGAAAAGAAGTAAGCTACTAAGTAGTTTACAGGTAAATAAAAAAGGAGGTAAATCTCAAGTCAAATAGATTTTTTTTTTTTTTTTTTGACAGATCTGGTCTTAGTAACAAGGAGCTGTAACTCTACTGCAGACACAGGTTCAAGAACAGACTGCAGGAATCTAACAAATTGAGGAGTAAAATGAGGAGCAAAGAATGATCATTTTGAAGATATTATTGCTTTCTAAAGGGATGGCAAGAAACATGCCACTGTGTGGTTGCTGCACCACAGACATGAAGTGCAGCCATTTCCAGTGTTTACCTTCAACAGCAATAGATGTGCAAGGCCTATTAGGAGATACATGTAGGACAGTACATAGGTTGGGATGTCACTGCGTACCATGTGCGTCCAGGAAGTAAACAGCCTGTGTTGAAGCCATTCAAGTACGGATGGTGGTGAATGGCTGAAGGTAGGATTCCGAATGTGCCTTAGATGGGACATGGAAACACTGTAACCTGAAGAGTTGGTTTATGGCAGTATAAGCACTTATAAATCTAGTTTCAGAGCAGGATTTGTTATCCAGAAATACTTTCTCATTCCACTAAATGTTAACAACAAATAATGCTTTACTTGAAATTTCACTGCCCATCCACAAGGGCTTATAAAGTGTAGTACATCGCTGTTACTGGGGTTTCAGCAAGCAAGAAAAATATAAATGTGCACAACACAACACAATAATAAACGAAAAAGATAATTGACACCTGAATGGAGTATTCAGCTTGCCTGACTACTTTAGCAACTAGAAACTCTCTATCACTTATTAAATATTCCACATTTGCGGCCCTTGTTCAGGAATCATACTAAAACTAACAAAACTAACAATCAAATGTTGAGTTTGTGATTCCAGTGCATGCTACTTGCTATGACTGTTTAATCTGTGAGTAGCACTCAGCTGCAAAGAAAAGTACAAATAGTGATTAATGAACAGACTGGAGTAGACAGATATTCCTACACAAGTTTGAACAGCTATGGACTTTTTAGAGCTTTTCAGTGGAAAATGTATGATGGTTTGCTATTTGCAAAGCCCATGTGAGAATAGGCAGAAAAACAGGCATCTATCACAAGAAGCAGCTGTGACAGACTTATAATGTTTTTTATTTTGTTTTTTTTTTTTAATTTTTGAAGGTTAAATGATAGTAGAATTACACCTAGCATGATGACTCTCCACTGGGGCCCCAGCCAGCAGAAAAGGAAATAAATATTTACTCATTATATTTGCGGCTGGATGCTTTCAATCATTTCCAGAAAACAATCAGTTCACTCTAACTCTAAAATGCTGCTGAATTTTGCTAGGTGGCTTTGGGAAATCCAATGCAATTCATACTTCTAGTTGATGTAGTCTGAGAAACATTTTTTTTTTCAGGAACTGAATCTCTTCCATGGCTTAGAGGCAGTAATTTGTTACAGGCACAAGGTTTATAAGGCTGTGTTATCGAAGCTGGAATCATCAAGAAATTGTATCAGAAGACACAATGTTTAAATATAGGCCTAATTACTGCAATCATTTTTTTTTTTTTGTTTCCTCTTCATATATCCACTTAATTCCGTCTCTTGGTGTGGGCAAATGCTGACAGTTGCATGACAAGAAATGTTTCCCTTTGTAAAAGCCTACTTCCTTTCTGTGTAGTTTTAGCCTAATTGAAATGTTTCCTATTGAGTTCAATCAAGACAGCAATTATCTAATTATTCGCTTATGCTTTTCCAACTACAAATTGCCAAGCCAAGCACACTGGAAGCAATGAGTGTGTTTTCTTTACCTCTTAATTTTTTTTTCTGCACAGTTAAGGTAACAACTATTTATATATTTACAGTATGTGCAAATATAATCCAAGCAATTTAGTTACCAATGAGCACTCTCAACTGAAGTTCTTCTGAACTGCTCCTACTGATATGTTTGCCAAGGTATATTCTGGAAATGGTTTCTGTATGTGCATTTGGCTCTTCAGGAAAACAAAATGAACCAATTGCACACCTTCTGATATTTAAATCAGAAAACAAAACAATGCAATTGTATTACCATTTAACAGGCAAAATAAAACTATGAATAATTCTGCATATTTATATGAACAAAACAGGAATTTTATGTTCTTCTTATGCTCTGGGATTACGTTTCTGAAATCAGCCATTAATAGTCAGCAACACAGGTGGTCTATATGCATGGTAGTCTGAGAACACGCAAAACCAAACACACAATTAATCACTATGCAATTGACCTCTGAGGGTAAGTATGATTAGCATTAAAAATAAAATCTGACTGCACTCTAAAGGAAAAGTTCTTGAATGTAATACAGTTTAATAATCAAATTCCTTATGGAAAACAGTTCCATTTTTTCACTGAAGTGGCTGGCTATTCGCCCTTTACCATTTTACTTGAAAACTATATTCTGAAACACCTCTAGATAAACAATATTTTACAGCTACAGGAATTATGTGGAATGACAGAGATCCTTCATAATTATAATGTGTCATAATTATAATGTTCATTGTCATGGTTATCATGCACTTATTCCATATTTGGTAAATGGATAAAAGAACTAAGTTTATAAGAACCAATGTCAGACAACATCTCAGCCACACGAAGTCTTGCAGTCATAGAGACATAAATCAAGATATGTAGGACTCAAAAAAAGTTTAAAAAACTTCAGAATGCAAAACTGAACATAACATGCAGCCTCGTATAATCCATTTTATGCAATGCAGATGACATATAACACCAGAGGAAAAATATTTAAATTGTGACACAATTTTAATGTAAGCAAGTTACTTATTTTCTTAATTTAGTGCACTTAAAATTACAGTAGTTGCAAAAAACTAATTATCCAGTGGCAGAGTTTTTCTGGACAACGATGATTTACAACAGCAGCTGTACCTATCTATATATCTACAAACATTTATACCTGTAGCTATATATAAGTATACACATATACTCAGACATAGGAAAAGGCTATTTATTTATTTATTTACTTATTTGAATTTGTTTACCGGGAGGTCTACTGGGCCAGGGTGAGGCCATTTTCAGTAGAGGCCAGGGAGAAAAGTTCCAAAAAACAAAACATGATAAAGCTGCAGAATCAAAATACAGAAATCAAGCAGTGATGGTACAGTACACTGTTGTTGTGTCTTTCAGCTTATCCCGGTTAGGGGTCGCCACAGCGGAACTCCGGTCCGCTAATGTTTGATAGTGGATTTTTACATGCTGAGTTACCAGTCCTGACGCACAACCTTCAACGAAGGCACGCCCATTCATGCATGCCTCCACACAGAAGACGCTCTAGCTGAGAATCGAACGGGACAACGTCTTGCTGTGAGGCGACAACGCTACCGCGGGTTATCGTGATGGTACAGTACACTACATTATAGAATAGTTGATACAATAAAATAGATAATACTAGTTATACAGATGTTAGATTTTAAGCATGCAAGCCAAACAAGAATACAATTGATGACATGGGTTAATAGCAAATGTGCGAACAATACAGTGTTGCAGTTTTGCAACAGAGAGGGAATGATGGAGAGCAACAGATTAAAGATTCTGAAAGTAAGGTATAGCCTTAGAGCTATTGCTATATAGGCATCAAAAATGAACAGAAGATATGGTAGGTAACTGATATAATAGATTATGTGTGGCTGGGTGGCACATGTTTAACTTAGTAAGTTGGAAGCACTGAATGCATATATGGGGTGTCTGAGCTGTATGTGACATGGGGAGGAAAAGTAGGAAGGCTAGAAATATTGTTTTTTTTTTTTTTTTTTTTATAGTCAGTACTGGCAAATGTACATAGCCAATGGGAGAACAGGTGTTGTTTCAGCGAAGTCCTAAAGTAGACATGTCCAACCTGCGGCCCTCAGAGCTCTTCCATGCGGCTCTCAACCTCTAACTGCAACATCGATGTACGCATGCCCCAAAACACTTTTTTGTTTTGTGTTTTTCGCTCCCGTGACCTGTAACGCTAATGTCGGTGTGCGCAAGTGCCAAAACACCCTTCTAGTTTTGTTTTTGAGCCAAAAAAGGGTCAGTGTGTTTACGCCATTATTTTGCGCCGAACAATCAGTGTGTGTGTGTGTGTGTGTGTGTGTATATGTGTGTGTGTTCTCGCTGAAGATGGACTCATGTATGGATTTAACTCTGTTGCCTTTGAAAGGGACAGCAATTACCTGTGTTAACAGTGAGTGAGTGCATGCATGAAATCAGAATTGTGTGCATGAAAGTAGAAGTGTGTGTTTGTGTGTGTGCGTATGTGTGCATGAGAGAGAGAGACGTGTGCACAAACAGGCTAACAACAATCAGTCTACCTACTGAACACAAACAAGTTAGCTCACAAATATATCATACATTAAGAGTAAATTTTCATTAAATTGTGACTTTCCTGACAGGGAGAGTGTTGTATTGAACATGAACACATACCTCTTAACTGTATGGATTTTCAAAGAATGTCTGGATTTTTGCCTCATCTTCCAATTTGTGTATTTTGCTTAGGAAATAAAAGTAGTCATCCAAGGTAATGCAGTTCCAGGGAGTAAGAATGAGACAGCAGCCTAGGGTTAATGGGTCAGTAGTGGACTGACTATGTTGGACTGTAGCATATAAAGTTGTATTGTTTTTTCAGACAAACAAAAAAGTACCTAGTACTGTTTTTTCATTGGTGGGTTCTAAGCAGTGGTAGATTGGACAACAGTAAGCTTAGTTTTGGCGGATCATCAATACTGGCAAATCAAGTGGGCACAATGTCATTTTTTAAATGTTGGGGATTTTAGTGTGTATGTGTCTGCTTATGTGTTGGGAGTGCTGCAACAGTAGATGATTATTAAAGACAGAGACTTACGGACTGTGGAGAATATGTTTCTTTGTTTCAAAATCTAATACTTGGGTACGCATGCCAGAAGTAGATTTTTTAAGACATAGCTTCTTGCCATTTACAGTGGATGGATATTTACATTTAATGGACAATGTATTAGCGTGGGCCTGTGGGGTTCTGAAGGATGCCAAGTCTACTACTGCCAATGTCTTGTAAAGTGACCTGAAAATGAATATTGGGATGTTACTGAAAAAAATATAGTAAGTGGACTTAGAAATATAGTTTAATTAAACAAAGTGTACTTTCAATTTACAGGCCATAATTTAATTTATTTCAGGTAGTCCATATACTGGTAAGGGCGGCCACGGTGGTGCAGTGGTTAGCATTGCCGCCTCACAGCAAGAGGTTCTCTGGTTCGATCCTCGGCTGGGGTGCCTTCTGTGCGGAGTCTGCATGTCCTCCCTGTGGTCGTGTGGGTTTCCTCCGGGTGCTCTGGTTTCCTCCCACATCCCAAAGACATGCTGTAGGTGGATTGTACACTCTAAATTGGCCCTAGGTGTGAATGTGTGTGCCTTCAGTGGAAGGTTGGGCGCCGGGCTGGCAACTCGACACCGTAAAACTCCACTGCCAATCATGAGAGGACAAGGTGATCCGCTGTAGCGACAGAAGCTGAAAGAAGAAGAAGTAGTCCATATACTGGTAGATTGTATACCATTAGACTTAATTAGGGAGAGCTGTCATTCTGGGGAAACAAGCAGCCCTAGTTTCAGGGAAAGCTCTGTGGTTGCTTGCAGGTAGGAAGTTGCAGGATGTTGATGCAATGTGTTTTATGTATTATTTTTAATGCAGTTGTCATTTCAAAGCATGGTTTTCTTTGATGCAAAAGAAGGCAGGACTGAATGAGCCATATAATGCTTAACTGACAATGAGATAGAAAGATTATAAGTGATGTATAATGTTTGCAGCTACAGTTGTTTCAATGGTGTCTGTGATGCATAACTATTTTTGGGCCTGTGTCCCACTTTTATTTTTCACTTTGTCCAGATTTCTTGCTCTAAGGTTGAGAGGTATGGTTCCATACTAAATCAGAAGTTGTATTTACCTTGGAAGACTTTTCGGCATAATTATGAAAAACAGAGCCTTTTTAATATCTCTGCTTATTTCCAATATAAACTGCAATGCAACCTTGCAAATAACCTTCTTATTAAGCTACTTTACTTCTTTTGGAATTGACAGGTATGATTCATCTGTTCGGACATAAGCATAGAGTGCTAATGTGACTGATTTCTTGCAGCAGTCTGTGGTTTACATAATCACAATAACTTTTCTGTGTTTCTGGGTATGTAATCAATTTAATAGTTTTAAAGATGTTTTCCAAAAATAAATAAATAATCCTTTCTACACTTTGAGCTATTGACAAAGTCTGGGAATTTGTTTTTTTCAAAAGCGAAGGTCAGCATTACAGCTCAGTAAACTGTCAGTCTGTGAGTAACTTCTGCACAAATTAAAATGTCTGAATGTCAAATGGCTTTAGATTGGAGGGAAATTTATTTTTATTTATTTTACATTTGTTTACCGGGAAAGTCCGACTGGGTACAGGTCCATTTTCAGCGGAGGCCCAGGGAGAAAAGCTCCAAAAATAACACAAAACAATATAATACATGAGAGAGAGAGAGACAGCAAATTATGGATTGTAGTACTCATACAATATGGCAGAGATTACCTCATAACAGTGAGAATCATTGCGGTACAGAATAAACTTAAAAACATTTTTTTTTGAGTTATAACTACAGCAAGGCAAATATCAATGAGTTAAGTTTTTAGGAGAAAGCTGTTTGTACGTAGCTGAATCTCTGAAACAATCTTTTGGTATGGATTAACCAGGAGATTGACACGTTATATGTTTACACCAGTATGTAGCATTATAGTTTATGGTTTTCTTATTGATTTACTTTTTGCCGAGCAGTTGTTTGTTGATTTATTGATGGTCCTTCTGGTGGTGGGAAATTACATGGATGAATCCATCTCTATTATGATTTTTTTTTCAGATATTTTGACTTCCAGACAATTTAATTCAGTGAGTGGGTGTCATGTGATTACTGAGGTTGCCTATTTTACAAGTAGGGGCTTTTTTGTGTGTGTGTGTGTAAGAGAGAGAGATTTAATATGTATACTGAATATAATTTTGCAAATGGAATTCTTAGTTAAACATGCCCCTCTTCTTGGGCAACTAGACTTGAGTACCCAATATTAGATCTTAGCCATCAAGCTGGGAAAGGTTAGTATGTGGATTTTCCATCTGGTTTGATGAAGGCTATGCTACTTACCCAAGGACTATATTTATGGCTATCCATCCAGCCATCGTGTTGCTGAACTACATTATTTGATAATGAGAGGAGCTTTTTACAGAAGTTGAAGGTTTTTGTGTCAAGAACCTGTCCATAAAAAGTGGCTTGTTTATGTTGCAGTGAAGGCTGTGGTTTTTGTAGTGAGCGTTTTAAGTATAACCAGTATTTCTGAGGTAGAGGAAGTCTCTTAAGGCAGGATATTTCTTAGCCTGGAAAGCAAGCCAGTGGTGAAATTTATAGGGGCCAGTGAGAGACAGGAAAGCAAGAAGATTTTTAGTCTGTTTAGATAACTAAGTGAACTTAGTCCTTTAACCTTTTTTGTCAGAAATGGTTGTAGTGTTTCTTTTGGCAGGGTGTTTTGCTGAGGCACATGTCAAAAGGGGCATTGTACTCAATACTGGCTCTTGTAAAGGAAGAATACAGGGATGTTATGACCTCCTTGTCCCTGGATGAGATACCCTTACTAATGAATTGGGCCATGTAAAAAGCTTTCCTTATAACGGAGACAACGTGGTGGTCAAAAGTCAGGTTTCTATCAACCTGGGTGCCCAAGTACCATACGACTTATTGCATGCTTACAACATTGTTATTAATGTCATAATTTGTGGGGACATCACTCTCCTCAAAGGGGAAGATGATGCATTTTTTGGTATTTAGCTTGAGGCCATATTTCTGGCACCAGTTATTTGTTTGGGTGAGACCCTCTAGTAGCTTATTCAGAATTGTTTTATTAAGTCAGTAATGTGAATTCTTTACTTTATTGCAAATTTGTTGGGTTAGTTTTGTGGATTATAGTATTGTAGGACTGTTGATGTTGACATTTTACGCAGCTGGACAGCTGGAATGGTTTTCCCAGTGAGAAATGCTAGTGCTGTAGTGAATATCTGTTTATTTGTAAAATATATATATATATATATATATATATATATATATATATATAACTAAAATGTTAGAGTTAACTGTTAGATTAGAGAATTAGAATGAGAATTAGAATTTTAAGACAAATAGTAGGCATTTATTACATTTATTCATTGTTCAAATGCACCTACAGTACAACCAGGAGGTCGACTGTGGTCTTCCAGAGCAACAAAAGAGTTAACTATATGATATATTTTATATGCGGCCCCAAGACCATTTCTGTTCACTCAATGCGGCCCCAGCAAGCCAAAAGGTTGGACACCCCTGTCCTAAAGCATTCAAGGTTGCTAGTTGACCTAACAGAAGGAGGTAAAGCATTCCATAGTTTTGCTATAGTACATGAGTAACACATTTGATTGGCGGAAAGGTTAGGTTTTGCTACATTAAGGAGCATCTGATTGACTGATCTCAGAGGTCTACTTGGGTGATACATTTTGAAGAGAGAGGCGAGGGCAGGACAACTAGAAGGCTTATAGATTAGCTTATGAGCTGTGGTTAGTTGCACGTATGTCAGATGTTGAGGAAATTCTAGCCAGTTTAGACGTTGGACTAATATGCAGTGGTGGGAGGAGTGTTTGCCACTGGTTACAAATTTTGTGATTTTATTGCAGCATGAGTCCAGTTTGTATTTAAGAGAGGATCATATATTAGTAAGGAGAGGTGCGCCATAGAGCAAGGATGGAAGTAGAAAGGAAGAGGCAATGGACAGTCTTGCTGCATAGGTGAGGAAGTGTTTGTGACTGTACAAGAAGCCTAGCTTCTGAAGTTTTTTTTTTTGATGTTTGTGTTAACATGCTGATCGAAAGTTAAGCATTCGTCTATGATTACCCCTAGAAGTTTGTTATATGGGCCTACTTCAAGGCAAGTATTGTTGAGTGAGTTGATGGTAAATTAATTTTTGGTTATGGGGGTGTTTTTTTTGGGGGGGATGAATAACATGAGTTTGATTTTATTAGCATTTAGGGCTAACTGGTTATTATACATCCAGGTTTCAGTGGTGTTGAATGCATTTTGGGTGAGTGCAAGTAGTTCTGAAGTACTCTTAGCCATGCAGATGATAGTGGAGTCATCTGCATACTGGATGACATTAGTATGGGGTATGTTGGTATGTAAATCATTAATGAAAATGCTGAAGACAGGGCAGTGGACCTAGGATGGACACTTGTGGGACTCCAGTATTGAGGAAAGGAGAGAGGGGTCGGTTCTATCAGGTTACTTGTTGTCTATCTGTAAGGTAGTTGGAGAATCAGCCTAGGGTAGGGGGAGATATGCATAAACTGGAGAGTTTGGTCAAAAGAAATGGGTAGGAGACAGTAATGAATGCCTTCAAAAGGTCAAGAAATAGTGAGAAAACAAGGTATCCTGAGTCTCAAGTATGGTTGACCGTATCCAAGAAAGATATAAGAGCAGTGGTGGTGCAATGACTAGGCCTAAACCCATGTTGGGTTGGGGAGAGGAGGTTGTGGTGTAGCAGGTAGTTAAGTAGCTGGCTATAGATACATTTTTCCAGAATTTTGGAGATGGGAGAGAGGAAGGCAATTGGACGGAAGTTAGATATATCATTGTTTCCACCTTTGTGGAGATGGAGGATAAATGCCTTTTTCCAGATGGTGGGAATGAAGGACTCTTGAATGGATCTGTTTGGTAGTATACTAATGGGATAGGCTATAGTGTCTGCTGATTTTTGGAGGAATTCTGGTGATAAGTTATCTGGAGCATTTGATCCAGGTTTAAGTTTAAGCAGGAGTTGTTTTATGGTGGAGGTAGGTATGGATACAAGAGAGAGAAGTTTGGTCTTGTAGCAGATGGGTCTGGGGGCAATGGGTTGATTATTGGGAAGTTGGCAGTGAGGTTGACTATACTATCATTTGGCTATCATATGGCTATCATTTGCAGAAAACCAAACAGTATTTCAAGATCTGTTCCAAATTCTAAGAGAAATCTGGATACACTTGGGTGCCATGACCTGAAGTCACAGTGGCATGCATGATGCATAGGTGTGGCAAAATGGTATTGATCACAAAGAAACCATACATGGCTGGGTTACACAATCTTGTCTCAAAGGGCAAATAATAATTTAAAAGTGTTAGCAGCCCTAGAATCGAACACTGCCATTCTAATAATTTATTTAAAGGGGAAGATACAAAGTAAAGAAACCGAGGACAAGAAAACTGAATTGATGTCTTGGCAATCAATTGTGTGTAATCAATGTAGCATCAGCAGCAAGAATTCAGCATCACAAAGCACCACTTTCAGACTAAAATAAACTTAGTCAAATGCCATTTAAAGGTGATGGGAAGAAAATTTTACAAACAGTTGCTACCCAGAAGGGAATTCATATACTACTAGGAAACTGGTATCAAGTTTTAAACTACTGCTGAACAATGGCCTTCAGAATGAAACTGTTTCTGAATAGTGAGAATTTCACTTTCCAAAACGTTTGCAATATATAAAAGGTCTAAGAAGCCACAGTCTGTAATCCACAGAGAATGACCATATAATTAGCTGCTACAAGTCTCCTGTTTGAGCCCATACAAGATTTTACACTTAATAACATCCCAAGCAGGCTGCTTCAAAAGTGAAGGGGTTACTTAAGAGGAACATCACAAACTCATTCTGAAATAGAAAATGAAAATTGTCTACATCAGGCTTTCATGGGCTCACTCAGAACCCACAAATACATTTTCAATCCCATCAGGGCAGCCGGATTAATAGTAGCCATATGACCTGTGTATCACACACACTGCTGAGAGTGTTTCAAGGGTGCCTCAGTCACCAGACTGACAAATGTAATTCTTGAACAAAGTTACATGCCCATTTGTGCTACCAACAGAAATGCTGTACAGTGCCTGATATCAGTACGTCCTATGTTTCTTCAGCAAGATTATGCAACCGCATCTGCCTGCATGCTGCACACAGACAGCAATGAAGTTTCTTTATTCATATTTCCCAGGTAAGTGAACTAGTCAATATAGGTCCTTTTCAGCCACAACAACAAAGGTATATGATATGTGGACACTTTACAACATCCAGTCAGCCAACATATTTTGAGAATGTAGGAAGAAATCAGTGTGTGGAGCAGAGATTTTACCACTAAGCCACAGCACTGCATGCACTTCAGTAAGGTACCTGCCTGTGTTTTGTACACACTGTATTTGTGTGTGTATGTACAAGTTTGTAAATCTATTTCTGAAAAAATATATGTTTACAGTCTGTATATGTAGCTCTTTCTGGGATTCTGCACACCTGGAGTTTATGTAAGGGTAAATGTGTTATTCATATATTGCCAGACAGTACTTATGGTACTTAGTTTGGTGGCCGCTGAATGGTGTGATGCTATTAATGATGCGTTATTGCCAAAAATAATGTGCACTACCTTATGGCTTAATGAAAAGTAACGTGACTGTTGAAGCCCTTTTACACTGTTGCCTGTGAATCACATCAGAGGTTTCATTCCTGTTTTAAGCACACTGACTTCACACAGGTATTTAAACCCAACCCCACATTCTGTTTGTGACTGTGAATATACAGGGTTCCTCTAGATTTTAGAATATACTTCAATTTGCCAATTAACTACCCAATAAAAACACTGCAGAAAATGAGCCATTTTAAGCAGTTATTTCTTTCATGCAACATATGCTGAAATTACCAGCTTCTTCCACTGTGAAGCCTTTAGTCGTTTAGCTGCACTTTAATTGCTTTTGCCCAATCTACATTGTGAGCAGACTCGATAAAGGGATCCATTTCTTTTTACAGTTTTCTTTGGTGCATCCCTGTCCTTCCTCAATGCATCTATTACACAAATGACATAAGTCTTTGACAAAGTCATACTGACTGCTGCAAAATTTGTGGCAGCTGTTACTTGATCTAAGACATATTTGTACAAGGCTATACAACAAAGGACTGAAAGTAAACCTCCAAACTTAAAAACAATGCTATTCTGCACCAATAAAAGGCTGGCTAGTGTTGCAGTCGCTCTGAGCCTCTCTGCACCTGGAGGTTCTGAAACTCAAAACAATGCATACCTGTAAATTCTCTATAATTACTAAGGAGTCCGGCTGGACACATCCCTCAATTTTACCTTGAAATTAACTAGATATGTAAGTAAAATCATGTTTATATTGTCATACTGAAATAGAACAAACTTCCCCACAAAGTAGAAAGGGAATCCTCAGCTAAAAAGGTACTTTTGCCTACCCTACAGGATACTTTGCCAGTACAGTAGAGAGTCAGTTATCCAAACGTCGATTATCAGAACAGTCAATTATCATTACCAGCCTTCCAAAGTTTTCTGGTGAGAAAAATCATAAAGTCTGAAAATGTAAACATTCTATGTATTTGCCTGAGCATGTTTTTTGAGCTGTAGCCAGCTTGTGTGTGAAAAATATTCTTTATTGTCCACTGGAATCACTGAATGGTTGAAAAGTGTATTCCTGCATGCAGAGAAAAACAAGATTTTAGAAGTTTTTTACCCAGTTCAATTATACGCTTGATTATCGAAACTACCCTAGGTCCCAATTAGTTCGGATAATCGACTCTCTGCTGTATTTGCAGTGACTTAAAAAAGGCTAAAAAGCAATATATGTTATTTTGGGTTTATATCACCACTTAAAATGATAAATTAGCTGAATACCAAAAGGCTGACAGCTTTAAATCGAAGGACAACTTATGCAAATATTAAAAACGTCGATATCACAAATATCGAAAAGGCATAGTTGGCGATCTGCAACTCCCATTCCCTAAATGCAACGTAAAAGTATAAATGAAGTGAGAAACACCAAAATGATAGGTATGTCTGATATATAACGTGTCACTACACATAAACGTAACAAATAACACTATTTTCCTGCCACACATTGTAGAAAATGAAAAACTGTAAAGTGGAAACTCCACGTAAAACATAAACATAACACATTATTTGTGCTGTACTTATTCTACTATTCTAAACATAATACATGGCAGTGTCATGTTCAGTAAAATAAAAGACTATAATTCTAACACTATAATATTCAACACAGCCTGAATGCGTCGTTGCCTGTCAATACTCTTCCTTTTCTTATGTGATTGTGGACAGGCTGATTGTAACTGAAGCCTCAACTCATTGACCCAGTTCTGTTCACGAACAAGGACTTCCAAAACAGCTGGTATATCTGAGATCCTCCTACCTAACAGACATCGTACATGATGATGCCAACCTTCCACATAGTTTTGTGTACATGGAAGAGATAGTTCATTCAAACCTGAAACATTCCAGAATGAGATAGGAAAGGCAGGGAGAAATCTAGAAATATGAGCTGCCCTAGTTTGATGTTTCCTAACATGTCCAAGAAAGTATACTTCCTTAAAGTACACCAGTAAGTCTTTACCTTCAACAGGAAATGTTTTTGAAATAGTTTTGAAAGTACTAACTACTTCATCTTCCTGCAAAAATGACAAAGCTATCAGTTTCTTTACAGCTAGGTGAAATTGTACACGATTGCCATATAAGGTAGACAACCCAAGAGTCTGTACCTTTCGCCATATTGCTTGAGAGAAATGAAACAGACACCCTTTACACTTTACATCATGGAAAGTATGTTTAACGCTTTTAATTGCAGCCATTTCAAAGTCACATAGTATGAACTGCACTTCAGTTAAGCATACACAAATGGCAAACATTTACTATTGTCTCCAACTGTCGGCAAACCATGTACAGTATACAGCTGCCGACATAGTCGACCCTTAGTCAAGAATGCCCCATCCATTAACCAAAGTTTACATGAACATAGATCATTTAAATTCTCTTTTGTACTAAACACAAGTACATGGGTATTACTGCTGAGATCTACCTTACATTTCTGAATAAATGAACCTTCCTTTAATGTACAGTCAGTCGCATTAACTTCTGATAAGGTTGTAGATGTGACCTTATATGTAAGCATCCATCTACGTCGGACAAGGTTGACTTACTGTAACACAGAATGCCTAGATGGTAAACTTAATGTACTTTCAACTGAAGTACTAGCTATTACATCATCTACCAACAACGCTGGGGTAGTTTTAGTAACCCAAGCTGTTTGTTTGAGTTCATGACAAGCTGAATACCATTCAACTTCACTAGCATCAGGAGCATGGGAGTGACTTACAGACTTCAATAACATTTCTCCGTCAACTTCTGCTATGGTGATAGCCCTACCTTTACATTTAGTCGACTGTTGAAATTTGCAACAGCAGTATTTCCTACCTTTTACACACTTCTCTAAACTGTACAAATAACCATCAACATGTAACATACATTTATTCTTTTGAGATTATACGGTTGAGTAGTAATTACCTATTTTACCAGGAGCTACATTAGGAGTGCTGGCCATTGTAAAAATAATACGTACTTACACGCACACATGCTACGTATCACTGCATCTATTTATATAGAGAACAATACGGATTAATACCGTAAAATATATTGAATTACAAATCCGATGCTGCACATTTACACTTTACAAATAGTAACATTGTGCTGTTAATGTACAGTTTACTTCACAATGCTATTCTGCAGCGTTATATATCACAACATTCTAGTTCTACATTAAACATCACAAACGGAAGTTGACCAACTATTACATTTCGAAATTACTGTTTTTGCCATTTCCAACATTCGCATAAGTTGTCCTTCGGTTTAAAGCTGTCGTTCTTACAGTATTCGGCTAATTTACCATTCAAAGGGGTGATATAAACCCGTTATTTTGGGACTGCGGCACTATATAGGAAATGGTACAGCATGAATCCTGCTTTATTTATCAAGCAAAACTCCCAGCTATACCATAATATTTAAGCTCAATTACTGCAGTTCTGTGCACAGACATCTAAGACAAAAAACATACCATAGAGAACCCTGATTTGGCACAATTCAACGAACAGCCTGTCTATTCCGCTGCCATCTCTTCAGGGCACTTCTAATGTCTTGCAGTATGAGACATACAGACATAAAATTCACTTCTCCATAATGTTATGGCTCTACCAACTCACCCAGATTTACCATGGCATTAATGCGTCTTGTCTTTGGTAATGTATCCTGTAAGTGTGTGAGTTTAGCCACATAAGAGAGGTAATTCCTACAAGGGCTAACTGGGTCTATATTAGAAGATCGACTTTTTAAAACATCGAATGTTCTAATATCTATCCCTATTCAGCGAACGCTGACAATATCGAACATGCAGAACAGCAAATTTTTTCCCAGGGAAAAAATTTGCTGTTCCGATACACAACACAAACTCACCAAACAAACAGCAAACCACACACATACACCTAAAATTCTACATCTAACCGCACACTAAACTGTACACACACCACTAGCTATCCACTTACCTTAACCCAAACCCTAACCCTAAGGTCCTTCACTATCGTACACTCACCTCACCCGCGCCTTAACCCTAACTCACCTACCCCACCCTAACCCTCACGTCCACACAATCACACACTTACCTGACCCACGCCCTTACCCTAACTCACATACCTCATGCACTAACCCTCAAGTCCACACAATCGCACATTTACCTGATCCCAACCTGTAACTTTCCACCACAGTGCTGAACATAGTGAAGCCACAGGAACGGCCAACCAAATTCCTTCCCTAGGAAGAAATTAGGTGTTCCGCAGCTTCACTAATTTCAGCATTCGCTGAATAGGGGTCGATATTAGAACATTCGAAGTTGTGAAACTTCAATGTTCTAATACAGACCTGGGCTAACTACATGGGAAAACTGTTATAAAGAATAGTGTGTAAAATCTTACCATAATTATAGATGCTCTTCTCTTCCAAATAAATTTTCCAAATAAATGTTGAGGGCCAGTAGACGGCTGCAGAGGGTCTTAGAGATGAAGGCCTGATAAGATTGGGCAGGTTTTATGGTCATCAGTAGGCCCTAAACAGAAAAGATAGAGCTTGTGGGTGTCCTTATGGGGGATCTGACAACCGCATGTGAACTTTCCTTTCCTGGATGACATGAAGCTAAACAGACATGCAGTGACTTAAAAGAAACAAAAAATGGCCCCACCAGGGTACTGATCTTTAAATGTGAAGATCTGATGGCCAGGACTGCAGAAAAGTACAGCTGTGTACACTTACCATAAATGTAGATGTTAGAGTGCATTCACTGTTGCAGTCATCACATTTGGGTTATCCCTGCCAGGGTAGCCCTCGGTTGGCCTGAATACCAGAGACTTAGTATTTCTGCACTGGTTGCTGTTGCTTCAGGACTGACGTGGGTCATCAGTAGTATAACGTAAGGCAGCCAATGCCATTACATCAGTTTTTCTTGCCCTAACCTGTCAGAAGCCCCCAAGTAAGAGCCAGGTTCTGGTGGAAGAACCCCACCAGCAGAAAGTAAATATCAATATGTCCCTTGTAAGGAAAGAGAAGAAAGGGGGATGGAGGGAGGGAAACCAGGACTGCAAAAGTGAATACACTAACATCTACATTTATGGTAAGTGTACATAACTGTACTATGTTCTTCGTGTTTCACTGTTGCAGTCATCACATTTGGGTTGAGTCCCAAAGTTGAGGAAATGGGTGGAGGCAGTCAAGGAAACTAGGGGCTGGCTAGGATACCCTGCAAGACTGCAGAGGCAAACCCTGCCCTGGATTTGGAGAATGCTTGGTAAAAGTGTGAACAGATGTCCAGGTGACAGCCTCCAGGATGTCCCTGGTGGGGAGTCCTCTGCGGAAATCTGCTCTGGTGGAGTGAGTCCTGACCCCCTTGGAGGGAGGCTTTCCATGTTGTTTGTAGCAGAAATGGATGCAGTGTGCTATCCATTTGGAAATGGTTTGTTTGGAGATACCTTTGTCTTCTGCCCCTGTAGCAAAGCTAACCAGCAATTGATCAGACTTTCTGAAGGATTTAGTCTTGTCTAGATGGACTCTGAGCTGTCTATGCACATCTAGAGAGTGCAGGATCCTTTCCACCTTGTTCTGGAGATTAGGGAAAAAAGGTGCGCAAATGAACAGGTTGGTTGAAAGCCACACTGGACACCACCTTGGGCATGAAGGATGGGTTAGTTCTGAGGGATACCCTGTCAGCATGGAAGATGATGAAGGGTTCCACAGCCATGAGCGCTTGCAGCTCGGAGACTCTTCTGGCTGCAGTGATGGCCAGAAGGAATGCTGTTTTCCAGGAGAGAAATTTTAGCTCTGCAGAAGAAGCTGGTTCGAAAGGGGGCAGGGTGAGCTTTTCCAACACAAAGTTAAGGTCCCAAGCTGGGGTTGGTGGTCTTCTGGGTGGCCTCAAGTTGCTAGCCCCTCATAGGAACAGTTTGATCAAAGGATGTGAGAAAAGGGGCTTCTCAGTGGGGAAATGAGCAGATATAGCAGAGGCATGAATTTTTATAGAGGAGAAAGAGAGGCCACTGTGTAGTAGGTCAGCTAAGTAATCCAGGATGAGCAGGAGGGAGAGCTGTGCCGTATTGGCTCCCTTAGCCTGGATCCAGGTGTAGAACCTTTTCCATTTGTCAGCATAAGACTTTCTATTGCTAGGGCATCTGGCCTCAAGGATGACATATAGAACCTGTTTACTGAGGTTGGCAGGTTGATCCGGGGTTAGGGAATAAGCCAAGCTGCCAGGCTGAGTGTCTGCAATTGGGGATGCATTAATTCTCCTTCCCTCTGGGTCAGGAGGTTTGGAATCTGAGGAAGATGCCATGGTGGCAGTGGGGACAGGCTGTGCAGCATGGGGTACCAGTGCTGGCGAGGCCAGTCTGGAGGTATAAGAATTGCCCTTGGTTTTTCCTCCTTTATTTTGAGCAGTACCCTGGGGATGAGAGGTAGTGGAGGAAAGGAATAGACTGATCGACTGACTCAGGGTAAGGACAGGGCATCCACTTTCCAAGCCATGCAGTTATACTCCCAAGTGCAGAATTTGCTGAGCTGATGGTTGGTGTAGGAGGCAAAGAGGTCGACCTTCGGGTGCCCCATTTCTGAGTTATTAGGGTGAAGGTTCTTCTGTTGACCTGCCACTCATGTGGGTCCAGAAGATTTCTGCTTAATTGGTCTGCCAGAGACTTGAGAGAACCTGGTAGGAATTGTGCTAACAGGTTGCAGTTGCATGGCAGAGGCTGTGTGCCAAAGGGTCATGACCAGCCTGCATAGAGGGTAGGAGTGAGTCCCTCCCTGCTTGTTGATATACCACATCACAGTGGTGTTGTCTGTTTTGAACAGGAGAGCCCTTGGGGAGAGAAGAGGTTTGAAAGCTATCAAAGCATGCTGGACAGCCATCATCTCTTTTTGGTTGATGTGCAGAGGGATTTTCTGTGGACTACAATGGCCCTGTATGCACCTGCCGTCCAGGTGTGCACCCCAAGCATAGTCTGATGCATCTGTGGTGAGGGTCTAGGCAGTGGGGGGTGGTAAGAAAGGCAGTCCCTTGTTGTGGGAGTATGCTGTTGCCCACCAAAGAAAATATTTTCTGAGGCAAGGAATTATAGGTATAAGAGTCTCCAGGTCTTGAGAGTGTTGATACCAAAGGCTTTTTAGGTACCACTGAAGTTTCCCCATATGCATTCTGGCACATGGAATGAGTAGTGTGCAAGATGCCATGAACCCCAGAGCTTGCAGGATCTTCCTTGCAAATAACTGGGGTCTGGTGGCTAGTTGAGAGAAGTAGGCTGTCAGGACAATTTGTTTTTCTGGTGTAAGGAATGCCATCTGGGATGCTGTGTCCAGGCTTGCTCCCAGGAAGATAATCCTTTGGGTGGGCACGGGTTTGGATTTCTTTTCATTGATTGTGTACCCTAGGGAGGTTAGTAGGGTCTTTACAAAGGCCAGGTGCATGAGCAGCTTTTCCTGGCTGTCTGTCCGAATAAGGCAGTCGTCTAAGTATGGGTAAATCTGGATATTAATTTGTCTGCAAAAGGCAATGGCCACAGCCAGAAATTTTGTGAAAACTCTGGGAGCAGTAGATAAGCCAAAGGGAAGCACAGAGAACTGAACGTGTTGAGATCCTGTCCTGAAACTGAGATATTTCCTGCATGATTCCCTGACAGGAATGTGGAGGTAGGCCTCTTTTAGATCTAGGGTGGCTAGCCAAGCATCCTTGGAGAGCATGGGTAGCAGCTGCTGCAGGCTGAGCATTTTGAATTTTGGGATCACCAGAAAGGCGTTTAGAATGGATAGATCAAGGATGGGGTGCCAGGTGCCCTCTTTTCTGGGCACCAGAAAGAATTTGGAGTAGAAATCTTGGCCTGTTCTGCAGGAATGTGCTCTACTGCCCTCATAGAAAGCAGGGAAAGGATTTGCTTTTGAGCCTCTGCCCACTGGTTTGGAGGTAAGATCTGGGAACCCTTTTGGGGTTGGAAGGGTGTGAAAGGAAAATATGTATCCCTGAGACACTATGTTCAGAACCTAGTGGTTGTTGGCAATTGTGGCCCAGGTGCTTGCGTGAAAGGAGAGTTTTCCTCCTAGGGGTAAGTGAAGGTTGGCAAAGGGAGGGGGTGGAGGAGGTGAGTCATTGTGAGTTCTTACCATAAGGGGCTGGCTTAGAACTCCCTGGTTTTGAAGTGGAGGTAGTCCACTGCTTAAATCTCTGCATTCCCTGTGGCTACTGTCTGGGGGGGGGGTCTGGTTCCCCAGGGCCTGGGCTAGACCAGCTTACAGGGATCAGGAAAGGACCAGTGTTTGGTGGGACAATGGCTGCTGAACCTGGGTGGCTGGACCTGCAAGAAATCCTTAACTGTTTGCATAGATTTTGCTTTTTCTTCCATCTTTTTTAAGGCCTTTTCTGCCTTAGTGCCAAATAAGCTGTCTTTGTGCAAGGGGGCATCCACCAATTTAGATTTTACATGGTCTGGCAGGGGCTGTTCCTTATGCCATGCATGCCTTCTAATGAGAGATCCATTGACTGCTGCTCTGCAAGAAGCTTCTAGGGCATCAAAACCACAGTGCAAGGTGTGTTTAGTTACTTGACTTGCAGAATGCATTAACTCTTGTAATTCTTTAGATTCTGCCCAAGCAGGAAAGGAAGACATTTTTTTTTGAGGATTTCCAGGATATGTTGCTGAAATTTTAGCATATGGAACTGACAACTTAGTGCCCTGATAGCAAGAGTAGCTGAGGTTTATACATTTTTACCCCATCTGTCTAGTGCTCGGGAATACCTATTTGAGGGGGTGGGATTCTCAGCAGAGGTTGCTTTAATCCCTTTAGGCCCTCAAGTAATTACCTCAGGGTCAGCAGTAGGATTATTCAAAAGAAATTTGTGTGAGTCAGGGACTCTAGAGTACCTGTCTGGTTTTCTGGGTGCAGGAGGGAGGGTGTCAGGAGTCAAGCTGGATTCCAGGAAAACATCCTCCACAACATCCAGGACTGAGGCGATGGCCAAGGGTCTGTGTTGTGGAAGGTCTAAGAATTCCCTGAGTCTCTTTTTAGACTGAGGGTAGTCTTGACTCTCCCATTGGAAATGCTCCCTTAAGGTATGAAGGGTTTCCCCAAAGGAAAAATCCTCTGGGGAAGAGGCTGAAGGGATGGAATCCTCTGCATCAGAATCCTCATAAGTAGAGAGGAGTTGCTTGTCTTCATATTCAGATGCATCAGAGTCATCAGACTCTTGTTCAGACAAAACTACAGGGGACAGATCTCTTTTCCTTTTGGAGGGGATAGCTTGGCTTCCCCTGATCAGCATGATAAGGTCTTCCACCATTTTAAGCATTTGAGACTGAGGCAAGGAAGCAGGTGCCTGAGATTGGGTCGTCAGTTTCTTGGGTGTGGTTTGGACCCTGGGTCTAAGAAACTTGGTCGTTTTTGAAAGAACAGTAGTCGTGAAAGAAGTTTGTGTCAAGAATCTGTAGTGTGAAGGACTTCCTCGGAAGCTGGTACCTGCTCAGAGGCTCCAGACCCATCCAAGGTAGAGACGGCCACAGGATCCTTAGTCAAAGAAGAGTTTTGAGCATACCAAGTCTGAAAGGGTCTTAGTAGCGGCCTACGAATCCATAAAAGTGGGCATCAGGGGCTGCAAAAGTGCCTCACTGAGGACCGAAGAACTGAAGACTAACTTAACGGAAGTGTCGTCAGTAGGTTTGGACCTGTGCAATCTGTCTCTGTCTTTATCTTTTTTCAGAAGATCTGCTGTCGGATGGCTTACCGAAGCCATATCGGAATTCGAGGACTGTAAGCGAAAATATCTAGCTACAATTAGGGCCCGACGACGGATAGTTCTGGTGTTGAACAAAGCACAGAAGCGACAATGGAGAATGTCATGGTCTGGGCATAAACAAGTGACGCAGTAAGAATGAAAGTCTCGGTGTGGCATTTGCTTTCCACAGGCAAGACAATTATTAACTTTGTCTGACATCGGTTAGTGCAAGAAAAAAGGATCCCCAACAGGGTACTTAGCTTTAGAAGACTTCAATTCGGTAGACAAAACTCAGGTAGCGGCCGACTGGCACTCGTGCGAACTGCTTATGTTTCGGGCTCCATGGCAAGAAAGACTGATGTAATGGCATCAGCTGCCTTACTTTATACTACTGATGACCTGACGTCAGTCCTGAAGCGACAGCAACCGACGCAGAAATACTAAGCCTCTGCTATTCGGGCCGGCCGAGGGCTACCCTGGCAGGGATAACCCAAATGTGATGACTGCAACAGTGAAACACGAAGAACATCACCTGATGTTCGACTGGCGGCAGAGAAGTTCTGAGGAATGATATGTGCAGACATCACTTTTATGGCCTTGCTCATTTAGCCAACATCAGACATCCCACATACCTAGCAGTAACTACAAGCTTTTGTATACTGGCCGGACGTTCGGGTAGTAAGCAGAGGATAAACCCAGGGTTTGGAATACTGCAACATGAGACTAGGAGGACATCATAACTGACTCTTACTACACAGATGGGGTGATACTAATAGAGAAGGATAGAATATGATGTCCTTACATTCACTGCTGCAGTATTCTTAACAGATAGGATTCCAAGAAGTGGAAGCTCGAACATCCAGTCAGTCTACCAAAGGCTACTTGTTGCTTTTAAAAGGTACGAGAAATGTCACCCAAATGCTCCTTGCACAGCACAGGGCATAAAGGTGACATTCAGGCCTACCATAAATAGAGCTTCTTTGCCACCAGTCTGAATGTATCTTTTCACCGTCGGTCTGTTTACCTGCATCCATTTTCTGCCATTTGAATGCATATTAGTTTTTCAGTGACTACCTACACATGTTTGCTGACTTCTTTTGCAGTTGCAGATAAGTGCCCTGTTGGGATTTTGTTTCTTCTTACTTTTTTTGTGCTCCTTGGGGTTAATGTCAGTGTGCGAGACAGATTCCCCATAAAGACCAGCACAATAAGTGCCTTTTTGTCTAGGAGCTTCTCATGACCATACATCTTGTTCTATCTGTCAGGCATTAATTCTGAAAACTCTTTGCAGTTGACTTCCTTCCCTTTCCTTGTATCTTGAGAACCAGCATCTTAAGCTTCTCTCTAAAGACACGGTGGAAGAAATCTCCTGCCCTGAGGGTCAGCCATTAGGGAAGAAGAAGGTGAAAAAGGTATGACCGGAATCTTCTGCTGTCCAGCCTCTGCCAGGTGTTACTCCTGATGCTGTTATAAACCCGGTGGCACGTCCAACTGTGTTGTTGGATTTCTCTGCCGCGACCATGTTGGAGGCCAGTGAGGGTCTGGCTGGCAGCACATCCAAAGAGGCTTTGCAGGCATCTGTCTTGGACATTCAGAGGGAACCATGGCTGATTTTTTTTTCAGAGGGGCCTAGGGGAGTTCCTCAGTTTTTGGTTGGGAAAGAAATTCTTTAATATGGTTCTTGATTGCAGTCTTGGATCTGAGCCTTTTCAGATTTCTGGAGAGGATGTTCCCTTAAAGCAGAAACAAAAAATTAAAACATGTTTATTCTGCTCATAGGGATCCACAAAGTGAGTGCAGGCCTTCACTCGGGGCTATTTACTGCTTTAATGTCCTTAAAGCTTCCTCAAGGGGGTTTCAGTTCCTGCTCCTGCTTGATCATCTACTCCTCTTAAAAGGCCTAGAGAACAGGATTCTTCTGAGGATGAGCTGGATTCAGATAATGAATCCCTGACTTATTCTACTCAAATTCTTTCTCCTTTAGAATATGGGTCAGAGGAGGAGGAATCTATTAGTCCAGATGTTACTTTTGAGGAAATTTCATTTAGAGAAGCACTCTCTAGGATGATGAATACTTTTAAGTGGAATTGTGCTCAGGTCTCTAATATCCATAAGACATATTATGAGTTGTAGCAGTTAGACTCCCCTAAACCTGTGACGACTACTCCTGTTTTGGCTGCTTTGCTGGATGTTTTTTCCAATGTCTCTCATGTGCCTGATTCTCTACCCTCTGCTCCCAATAAACCTGACAGGTTTTATAGGGTAAATAAAACAAAATTATAAGTGAATAACACAAAACAAAAAACAAAGATGCCTAAGGATTGTTCCTTCCTATATAAATGTCTTGCTGTTGATCCCTCTCTTGTGTCTGTAGCCTCTGATAAGCCATCTCAAATGCTTCCTTCGCCCAAGTTATTGCCTTCAGACAAGGATAGAAGAACAATGGAAGAGTTGGGTAAGAAAGTTTACACTTCTGCTACTCTAGCTTTTAGGGCTATTAATTATCAGACCCATATTTCTAGGTATGTGTTGGCTCTTCTTTCTCAGGCTTGTCAACTTATTTCTGATTTTCCAGACTCTGAGGATAAATCTTCTGTTCTTTCCTTGTTAAGGACTTCCTCTCAAGTCATTTGTCACTCTATTAAATGTAGTTATAATGCAGCAAATGCCTCTTCTAGGGTTACTGTTTTTGGTTCAGTAACAAGGAGGTATTCTTGGCTTAGGCTTCAACTTCTACCTGATGATATTAAAGTTAAGCTGATGGATGCCTCTTGATTCTAAACTTTTGTTTGGGGAAGCTGCTGCAGGTTTACGTCCCTTCAGGTAAGGCCTTACAGGAACTTAAACATGCGTTTGTTTCTCCTGTAACTAAATTTCAAAGAAACTACCCTGCTAAGTCTGCCTTTGTTCGTAGGCAATCCTGCCCTTCTACTAAAGGTAGGAAGAGTGGCAAACAGGCTCCTCCTGCTAAGGCTTCTCAGTTTTCAGGGACTCCGAAGCTTTCCTTTCTGGACAAACCAGGTGATGTATGACTCTCCATCTCTTCCAAGCCACATTCTTCTTTCTCTTCACCTTTCTCTTTCTCTACCTGTTAGGCTTCAGATCACTCAGGATTCTTGGGTTCTGTCAATTATTCATCAGGAGTACTTAATGGTGTGGAAATTCCATCCTACTATTATAGGAATTCCTTAGCCTCCTTGGGAAAAACTTCCCTTCTTCCAGGAGGTTCTTCAAAATCTCTTGATGCAGGGTACTATTCAAGAGGTGCCTGTGTACCAAAAGGGTAAAGGGTTCTACTCCAGACTATTTCTAATGCCCAGAAAAGAGGGAACTTGGAGACCTATTCTAGAACTCTCACACCTAAACAATGTTCTAAAAGTGCCTTCCTTTTAGAGCCTGTCCCTTAGATTCTGTTCCCTCTCTTGCTCTCTCAGGCCTACATGGTGTCTCTGGATCTCAAAGATGCTTATCTCCATATTCTGATCCATGCTCTTTTCAGGAAGTTTTTGCATTTCTCTGTTGCTTCCTGGCATTTTCAGTTCTTTGCTTTGCCCTTTGGCCTTTCTACTACCCCATGGGTGTTCTTGAAATGCCTTGCTCCTGTGATTGCCTTTTGCAGGCTTCGAGGGATAAATTTTTTTTCTTACTTAGACAACCTGTTGATTCAGGCATCCTCTCCGAAGACCCTTTTGCAAAATCTTCATTTTGCTGTTTCCCTTCTTCAGAGCCAGGGGTTCACTACAGATTTGAAAAAGTCTTCTCTGATTACTTCCCAGGATCATGTTTTTCTGGGTTGCAGGATTCAGATGGTGTCAATGCTTGCATCCCTGCCCGCTGTAAAGGCCTTAACTCTCATTTCTTTCAAACTCTTCTTCCTCTGGCTTCCATTAGCGCCAGGAAGTTTCTGAGAGGTCTGGGTTTCATGGCATCCACCATTCCGATGCTCCCTCTGGCCAAACTTCACATGAGAAAGTTTCAGTTGTTTATGAAGTCAGTGTGGGCTCAACACGCACATCCTCTAGACTTTGTAGTTCCTCTTCTTCTTTGTCTCAGACAGGAACTTCACTGGTGGATTCAGCAGTTGTCTCTAAATCCAGGGATCCATTTTCATCCACCTCTTCTGTCTCACAAATTGTTTACAGACACTTCAGACATGGGATGGGGCGACATTGAGCTCCCTAAAAGTACAGGGTGTGCAGTTGCCTTGTCACCAGAAGGAGCACATCAATGTCAAAGGGATGAGAGCTCTTCTGTTGACTCTTTAGGCCTTTCAACCTCTTTTCTGTCCAGGATGTACTAAGCTGTTCACAGACAATATCACAGTGATATAGTATATCAACAAACAGGGAGGACCGAGATCTTTTCTTCTTTGCCAGGTGGCACTTCTGGTATGGGATCATGCTGTCAAGTATCAATTGATGCTTCAGGCATTTTATATCCCTTCCAGTCAGAACACTGTGACAGACACTCTGAGTAGGTTCTTAACTCAGTCCCACAAATGGATGCTTCACAGGGATGCTATTATCCACCAGTGAGGAACTTTTTTGCCTCCACTCTGAACAGACAACTTCTTCTGTTTTATGCCAGAGTCCCAGGTCCTCTGGTGTGGAAGGTGGACACCCTCTCATTTTCTTGAAAGGGGATGCTTCTTTATGCATTCTCTCAGATTCCTCTCATTCCGAAAGTCCTGTTCAAGATTCAACAGGATGCTTCCAAAATCTTGTTGGTGACTCCCCCACGACAGCACTAGTTCCCTCTACGTCTGCATATAGCCAGGGGCAAACATCACAAGTTACCTCACAGGGTGGATCTAATTGCACAAGACAAGAGATGTCTCATCCATCCCTACCTGTCCATGCTTCAACTGACACTGTGGGCGATAGGATTTTGATTCCTCACAGACACCTTTTTCTGAGCACATGATGCAAATCCTGCAGGAGGCCAGGAAACCTACTACTACAAAATCCTACTTATCCAAATGGAAGGTTTTCTATTTGGTGTCTCTCTCATAACCTGGACCCACTTACTGTGGATATTCCTTTGGTTGTCTCTTATTTGTGTGAGTTGCTCAATGCTGGTTTGGCCTATTCTTCTATTAAGGCCCACTTATCAGCTATCTCTGCTTGCCTGCCCTTTTCTCCTCCTTTAGCTTCTACATTTAGGTTAAACATTTCTTAAAGGTACCCTTAGTATTAGACCTCCCAGGAAGCCTATTCCTCCTCCCTGGGATCTTAATTTTGTTTTGAAGATGATGACTCAGGCTCCTTTTGAGCCTGCTGCTTCAGTTTCTTTGCTACATTGTTCCTGGAAGACTGTTCTTTTGTTAGCTCTTCCTTCTGCCAAACAGGTGTCTGAGCTGCAGGACCTTATGGCTTGTCCTCCTTTTTTGTTCTATCATGAGGACAGGGTGTCCTTGCACATTAACCCTTCTTTTATGCCTAAGGTAGTTCATGAGCTATCACCGAATCAGTCTATTAATCTGCCTATTTTTTTCTTCTGTCCACAATCTGACAGTGAGAGGGTGCTGCATACTTTAAGTGTGCATAGGCAACTCAGAGTTTATTTGGATAAGGCTATTAGAAAATCTGATCAGTTATTTGTTTCTTTCCATCCTAGATATTTGGGACTTTCTGTATTCAAGCAAATATTTCTTCTTGGATTTCTAAGTCTATTTTCTTCTGTTACACATTTCATGGCAAGAGCCTTGCTTCTTCAGTAAAGGCTCATTCTACTAGAGCTGTGGCTTCTTCGGGTGCTTTTTTCAAGGGCTTAGATACTAATTCTACTCTTGAGGCAGCTACCTGGACTTCTGTGCATACCTTTACCAAGCATTGCAAGTTGGGTGACATTTCTAGAGCCAGGGTTGGTTTTTCTAGTTCTTCATGTTTTTTTAGGAGGCTCTTCTGCACCTTCCCCCTCGAGCTTTGGCACTCTCCTATCTGTTAAGAATACTGCAGCAGTGAATGTAAGGACATAGTACAGTTCTGTAAAATCTTACCATAATGGCAGATGTCCTTGCCTTCACTGCTGCAGTATTTATTCCCTCCCTCCATCTCCCTAGTCTTTTGCCTGGCTGGATATACAGGTTACCTCTTGGGTTTATTGGGTTGTGTTCCTACTGGGGCTTTCAGTTCTGTTTATAGTAGGCCTGAATGCCACCTTTATGCCCTACGCTGTGCAAGGAGCATTCGGATGACGTTTGGTGTACCTTTTAAAAGCAATAATTAGTCTTTGGTAGACTGGCCGGACATTCAGACTTCCACAGCAGGGAATCCCATCTGTTACGAACACTGCAGCAGTGAAGGCAAGGACTTCTACCATTATGGTAAGATTTTACACAACTATACTTTTTCTGCATCAGATGTTTAATGACCATTAACAGCATTAAATATTCCTGTGGTGCGGTATGTATAAATAATCCTAATGTCATATATTGCTATCACAGAAATGATAATATCCATGCTACAATGTTATGGCTAAAATCAGCTCCCAAGGTTCATTGCACTTGTCTGCACTTCTTCAAGCTTAATATCTTTATTCTCTCCCTCCCCATCCTAAGCCACACCTATTTATGACTTGCATGTACTACTCCAGACATACAAAAACACAAATGAAATGTATGTCTTCAGCTTAAAACTTGAGAGATTATTTTTGTCACCTGAAAACAATAATCACAGTATTCTGTTGCTGAACTTGAGTAAACTATATAAGATGGTGATACATCAACGTACAGCACATTAATAAACCTAATCTTTTATGCCTGCTTCACTATGATTTTAGGAAGTAACAGAGCACCTTCTGTTGGTTGTGTGTTTTGCAGCAAGTTCTTTCAAAATATTTGCAAAAGCATTTTAATGTTACAGTGCTTAGGGAAGTAAAATAGTAATCCTGGTAAAAGAACATTTCTTTCCAGACAAAGAGGTTCTTTCACTGTGGGGTCATCCCTCTTATTCAACAACTATTTTACCACACCATGGCCAGCAGTGTAAGTAAAGCTTCTACAGCTAAAGTTGTCCTCATTGGCTTCCCCTGGCATTTCACCTTAGGACCATTAAAAGTCTTATATTTGTGAACTCCATGCCAGCAGAATCATTTGTGAGATGCACTTTTTCGCAGATCACCCAAAAGTTTCCATAAAAGAACAAGCCTTGAGCTCAGCAGTAAGGATAGATCTGTATCTGATAGGCTGGTGATTTGGTTCAAAACTAGACTCAATCCAAATAGAATAGTCAAGACAAAAGAGGAGATCTTCTTTTCTATATGATACAGTGACGGTCTCAGTTTAGTGCACAAGTCAAGACAAATTTCACACTGTGAAATGGCTGCAACAATGTTTTAGCTATTGTGATAGGCCACCATTTCATCTTTATCAAAACAATGGAGTTCTATCTTCATCACTGCTAGGATTTAAGGCATTAATATTAGTGATTGCATTTAATTTACATTCATTATGGTGACCCCATGGTAAAGGTTCAGTATGCTGGAAAAATGCAAAACAAGAGAAGATTCCAAGTACAAGTACAGAATAAAACTAACAGTGGCAAAGTTAATGCACATAAGAAAAAATGCAATATCTGCTGAAAAATACTTATCTAAAATGCCAAATATAATGAAATTCAACTTGGTACTTACGTATTATCGCAACCACATTTTCTGACATGCTGGACTTTCTTCTCTTTTACTCATACAATGACAAGGAAGTGTAATCAGGAAGGATAGACTGTAAAAAACTCTTCTGGGATGTTGGTGGTGGCTTTTTAAAACGAGTAAGGGTTCAAATTTGAGGATTTGCGGCTAGTGTGCTTGAAAGACATCAAGCATTGAATTCAGCGAGCGATCCCAGTGGCTGTCTGTATATACGTACGTTGGCCTGAACGGGGTGTGGGCAGTCGTAGCTTACGATCAGACACACACACAACGAATTTGATGCTTTTGAGCACACTAGCCAGAAATCCCAACATGTGCAAACCCTTACTAGTTTTACAAACCCACCACCAAGATCGTGTTTTAACAGTCTACCCCACACATCCAACGAATTAGCTGCTTTTGAGCACACTAGCCAGAAATCCTAACATGTGCAAACCCTTACTAGTTTTACAAACCCACCACCAAGATCGTGTTTTAACAGTCTACCCTTCCCGATTACTTTTTTAAGAAGTTAGACTGGGTAATGCTTTGCTTTTCTTTCCTGATGCTTTCAGTTCTCAGGGCAAAGGCTGGGAACGCGTTTTAAGTGGAACATTGGACTTTCTTAACTGACATCTTGAGATGCTGGCAGTAAATGGGGAAATCTATTTTTCAAACCTTATTTTTTCAGCCATTGAAGTGAAAAAAACATCCTAAAAACAATAACACATTAAAGAAAACACGTCTTTGAGGTCTTCTCATACTTCATTGGTCCCAGCTGACACAAGGAGAAGCAACCAGCATCAGGGCGAAAATGTGGTTGCGATAATACGCAAGTACCTTCAACTTTAAATGTACTAAAATAATTTAGATTCTGAAATGTTATTCTTATTTTCCCTGCAAGATGAAAAGACAGTAGCTTAAGTGATATGGCTACTAATAAGGATTATATACATTATGTCCAGCTGTGTTATACACTACCACTCTTCAATGTTCTTCACTTTGTAAAAGCATAAATCTGGTATATACAAAAGCAAAAAGGTCGTATGTCTAAATGATTTACTGTTCTAAAGGTGCACTTAAAATTCTTTAAGAGACTAAAGAAAACTATATCAACACATGATCCCAGAGACAAGGAAATAAATATTCACTTTAAAGATTATAGTCTGTAGTTATAGACACCATATCAGAGTGGCTTCTATGTCTTGAAACAGAAACAAAGATGTTAGCAATTATGTACTCACAGTACTTAAATCTGCTCAAATCTTGCCATCTTCAAACTGGTTGGTCCATGTGGACTTGACTCACTAACATTTATCTTTCTCAAATTTGGTACATAATTGAACAACTTATTTTCACTTAGATATTTGCTGCTGAAACTCTGGTGGGTTGACGTTCTTCAAACAAGAAGCAGGTGCCCGTGGAACCCTTGCATGGCCAAACAAGAGAAAATCAAAAACAGAAAACGCCAGCAAGTGTTGGCAAATGCCACATCCAAAAATTGTTTATTGCCATAGGGAAGATAAATCCCCCCTAAGTCTCTAATATTGTCAAAACAATTACAAAAAACATCAGACCGGTTTCGGCTCCTCAGAGCCTTCTTCAGTGAAATACAAAATAAAAAGTCAGAGTATCAAAACACAGCCATATATATGAATGAACCATACATAAAGACCAATCACAGCACAGCATTTACAATTGGTCATTAAGGCCAGGTGAAAACAAAGCTCCAAGTTTTATAATCCATTTTCTCTCCTTGGAGCTAAGTAATTCCTGCCAATACTGTTTATCTTTGCATCTCCCCTTAATGCAATCAATGATGACAAATTTGAAAGATGCTGATGCATGTTTTAAACTATGTTTATATAGTGCATTGCTGGTGCGTTTATTTTTAATATCACTCAAATGCTCACAAATTCTAAGATGAAAGGCCCTGGAGGTCTTTCCAACATAGAAAGCAGAACAATTGCAGGTCACCAAATAGATGACCCACTCAGTGTTACAATTAGCCCAAAATTTGATGTCAAAAACATCTGAAGTGTTTTTACTACTAAATTCACTAGTATGTGAGACACGAATACAGAAAGAACAATGTCCACAGGGTATACATCCAACAATAGGTTTACCTAAAATAGACAGCTGGGTTGAAGCAGGAGAATCCAAACCAACTCTCTTATAATGACTAAATTTAGAGCCAATGGTCTGTCCCCTTCTAAATGAAAAGGAACATTTATCTGGAAGCAAAGAGTTTAATTTGTAATCAGCTTTAAGAACATTCCAATGTCTGTATATAATATTTTTAAAACCCTGTATGTTACGTCCATACGTAGTCACCAGACGTAAGGGTTGTGGCTTCAAATTATTGTTCTTGTCTCTGTAGGATAATAAATCCTCTCTGTTTATATTAGACACAGATCTTTTGGCTAAATGCACAATGCCTGGACGATAACCCCTCCTAATAAATCTGTGTGTCAGATCATCCTGGGCTTCAAGAAAGGATTGTTGGCTGGAACAGATTCTTTTAGCTCTTAAAAATTGGGATTTGGGTATATTCTGGATAACATGTTGTGGGTGGAAGCTGGTAGCATGTAGTAATGAGTTGAATTCTGGAAATTCCCTGAACATCCTAGTTGACAAAGTATTATCCTGATTTCTGATAATTTCAACATCAAGAAATACTATCCTGGACACATGGCAGGTCAACTTAAATTCAATCCCCCATATGTTATTGTTAAGATATTCAAGAAACTCCATAAGATAATGTTCATCAGCTTTCCACACCAACCAACAGTCATCCAGATAATGACGCCAAATGTCCATCTCACACATATAGATATTGTGATTGTGATCATAAATAACAATTTCTTCTATATATGCCATAAAAAGATCTGCATATATGGGTGCAAAAGATGCACCCATAGCAGTACCTTTTGTTTGCCAGTAACATAGATTTTGAAAATAAAAAACGTTACTAGACAAAACATGTTCTGTAAGGCATACAAGAAATGTATTAAATCCAGGTTGATATAAACCTGATCTAGCCAACCAATAATCCAACGCTTGTAAGCCTGCCCAGTGTGGAATATTGGTATAAAGAGAGGTGATGTCCAAAGTGCATAATAGCCAATGTGATTCAAGTTGGGAGTTATTGATAATGTCCAAGAATTGGGTGGTGTCTTGAATTCTAGCTCTAATAAAACCCAATAGTGGTTTTAAATATTGGGTTAGGTATTCAGACAATGGTTCGGTGAGAGACCCATGTCCAGAGACAATGGGTCGACCTGGTGGATTTGTGGCATGTTTATGGATCTTGGGTAACAAATATAAATATTGTTTCTTAGGTGAACCAACCATTAATTGTTCTTTAATAAATTGTGTAATGATACCCTCCTCCACTGCCTCAGTCAAAAACTGGCCAATTTGGCGCTGGAAGTGGGGTGAGGGATCCAAAGACATCTGCCTATAATATTGTTTGTCACCCAATTGCCTCATAGCCTCACTGTCATAAGCAACCTTATCCAGTACCACCACCGCTCCACCTTTGTCAGCTTGAATAATCACCAGATCTTTGTTATTAATAAGCTCATCCAAACTATGTATTTCTTCAACAGACAAATTATTGTAAGAAATGGGAAAATCCCTAAGATGACAATGTATATCCTGTAGGACATTTTTCTGAAATACCCCCACTAGATGTGTCATCGGTGGATTAAATGTCGATTTTTTAAACCTAAAATCACAGGATGTATCACAAACATTATTGTCAAAAAACACCTTCAGATTCAAAATTCGACAAAAGTTAACCACATCCTGAGCCAGAGATTGTTCAGAGACAAAGAACCCAGGGACAAAATTAAGCCCTTTGTTTAATAATTTGAGTTGTGTATTAGTCAAATCAACAGACGAAATATTATGGACATTGAAATTGGAAATTAATGTTGCATCATAATTTTCAGAAGTGCCTCCAGACTCTGTTTGGATGTTTCTTTTCTTATGCTTCCGCCCCCCTCGTCTGTATCCAAATTGGGAGGGTGTAAAGAATTATCCCTTTTGGCTTTAGGTGACCCCTCTCTAGAATGTATATCAAGTTCACCTTCTGTATTAGAAGAAGTGTCCTCACCAGAGGTACCATTGGAAAAACCAAAATTTTTCTTGAGGATAGATTTGGGCCTTTTTCTTTTGGGAGTAGATGACCTCTTATCATACTTATTCTCATCTCTAGGTAGTCTAAAAGAAACATTCTTAGATGTATCAAAGGGTTTACCCCTCTCGTAATCACCTACATCCCTAAGAAATTTTTTTATTTTCCTGTCCTTTAAAATGATTTCCATTTTGGACAAATCAGTAGTAAGTTTTTTAACCTGTGTCATAAAAGAATCACAAGTTTCAAACTTATTTGTCTCCAAACAGACAGTTTCCAAATCTTTAACACCTTGCTGCACCTTACGTTCGTAAAAATTAGCCAAAGCATCCACAAATTTGGAAGAGGCCAATTGTTGAATGTGACCCCAATCCTCAATAAGCTGGTCATCAATATTAGAGACCAAAGGTTGTACCTTAACCCTGAGGCCCCGTGGAGTAATGTGTTTCTGCTGATATGCTTTAAATAGACGTAGATGCCACACATTAGTCCTAATCATCTTCATATTCTTACCCAATCTATTAAAAAATATCTCACATTGTGCGTCCAAATCGGATCCAATAACATCAGAAGTGGATGACAAACCATGCTTGTCTAAACCAAACACAGATAAATCATCCACATCAGAAGATAAACCCTGTATGATAGGGGAAAGTGCCATGTTTCAAACCTCAAGATTGAACCCAACCAAACCAAATAGGATATATTATGAAGTGAAAACAAATATGTCACCAAATAAGAAAAATATCTTATTAATGACACGCTGATATCCAAACTGGCACAAAAAATGATATATCATATATTCTCAGGCCTTTACAACTGAGATATTGTTTAAGCAAAAATCCAACAAAAAATCAAAATTGTCCAAAAAAAGACCATTATACACCAAAATACCAATAAATAGAATAATCTATAGAATCACTTGGTATTGTGTATAAGTCTTATGGATCAATAACCAATTATTTTAACCAATACAATAAAACAGCCAAACCGACCTAACAGCATCACTGAAGTTGTATCACTGCGTATTGGTATGAACATACCCAAAAAAACAATATATGATATAGTCATGTGCTCCAAAAACCAATTATAAGACGCTACCAATCAACATAAAGCATATGACACCCTAAAACATATCTTTACGTATTGGCCATGAACCACCTAATATGGTGAAATGATCCCAAAAAGTTATAATCAATATTATGTGTCAGTGATAATCAGCAGTGTCAATATTTCATAACACACCCATATATATATTATTAAAATGGTATGGTCGGCTCCAAAAATCCTGTAGTTCAACAATATTGATATGTATCTGAAATGGACCACAACGTGCCTGTCTGGAAAAAATTAAAGCATATCAACAGATAATCAATCTATAACTGCATTCGTACTGCCTAAAAAGTGAAAACAATATCTAAGGATCAAAACACTTGAGACCTCTGAAATAATGCCATTAGTTTTAACTATGGTCATAAATGATGGTAAAATATAAACCCAAAGACCCTGTTAGGCCCAAAAAATGTGTGCACATCAACCTCTAATCTATTATCAACAATATTATAATAACAATAAGAATAGCAAACATCTAACTGTTCTAAAAATAATAGTCCACTGTCAGTCCAACATGAGCTACCAGTACCAATGTACATGGAATATATATATACATAGAATAATCAACACTCCCCCAGGGCCATGCATATCGTCTGCATTATAAAAAACAGAATATTAAACCAGAAATGCATAAAGTGAACCCACATCTCGAAACCATACTAGAAAATGTGGGAAAACGCTATCAGCAATAGCAAAAAGATCAGACAAAGTCCGATCTGTATATGAATGACCATCTGTATGTATCAGCTCAAATTTGAAAGATGGCCCAAAATGTGAATAATGTCACTATATTAGGCACATGGATCATTCAAACTGCATGTAGATTAAGTCCACTTTAAAGAATTAACACCAAAACCATTTTAAATCTAGCATTAAGGGAAAACACTAGTAAAATAAATCAAAAACTATAGCTGTAAACATTAGCCATAGAATAATCATGCCACATTGAACTAGTGCAACAACAGATAAACAGTTATAATCAAGAAACTGTAAATAACAAGCTCACCCAACTATGTGTATCAACACATGTATCGAAGATATCCAGCAGTTGACGTTCTTCACCAACAGTACTTGGCAACTGTAATCCTGCTGCATTGTGCCAGAAATTATAATATCACAAGAACTTTCTGAAGTTAATCTCTACCTGCTTTCACTTCTGAGCACTTTCATTATTGTACTATTTCACTTGCTGTAACTATTATCTTTTGCTATACTACAGATAGAGTATAGATGGTTCTGAAGATTGCTTACCTTTAAAACCTGGAGTCAAAGAGGGGAAAGAACCAAATATCCACATGAATTTGAAAATGTTTAAGTATGGGTTAAACTGATCCTGTATGACGAGAGGTATTCATCACTACCTGAAAATCATACAAAGTTTTCCTGATTTAGCAAATATGGCAAAAGTCACTGCTATGCAGACTGCCACATTCACGAAAGTTGGGAGAACTGAAGATGGATTACGATGTCATACTTTATATATTTTGTGGTAAAGCATGTTGAACAGTTTCCAAGCTTAAGTTTAGAAATTATTTTTAAATGTTGGTCATTCTTTACAGGGTAGAATTTTCATATATTTTTCTAAAGAACTAAAATACCAAGCGACCTCAAAATATAGGACAACAGTCAGGGTTTTAGTGACAACAAACCCCTTTTTATATTCAGGGTTTTTCTAACGAATATGATAATTATACAGTGAAAGAAGAAGCTATTTGCAGTAGTAAAGGCATTACTGTCACACAATATGATCAGCTTTATGATTACAAAACTGCAATATGCTAACAGCTTGATTTCTTACTATCCACAAGAGGAAGTGATCTACTTAAAAGATGATTACTTTCACCAGCACTGCAGCTGTACACAGTAGTACAGGAATAAAGCAATAAATTTCTATCACTGCAGCCAAATACTGTACCAAAACTCAAAGTTTGCTTGATACTTGAATAAATGAACCATGACAAAAGATGAAATGGCTGAAAAAGAATAAGTAACTCACAGTAACACACTAACATTCTTGACTGAGATGACATACATAGTGTCTTAGTAAGCAGTCTTCTCTTAGGTTATCAGTTTGTCACTCAAATGCCCTCAAGTTCTCTTACAGTTCTTCAAAGAAATCAAATGAAGTGCTTCCACTGGCAATGAAGCCTGCAGTAGTTTTTGCAGCAAGACAGTACTCATGAAGTATGTCTCCAAAGGGGCAACCTCCCAACTCAAGGTTAAAAAAATGGAAAATGTTGCCTTTCAATTGATGTTTTTTTAATTATTATGCAGCACTAAATGGTTGGGATTATACCTCTCAATTGTCTAGATTTTTGCAGAATGTCCAGATTTTTCCTCATATTTTTGGTCTGTCCCTTGTCAAATTTGTGTTTTTTGGCAAGTCACTGAGGGTTGAAGTCACTAAATAATGACATATCTGAGTTTCAGACTTCACATCCCTAAGAAAATGTGTGCTAACACAATTCCTGTTATACTAGCAATTTTCTTGGTTTGTTAGAGTGATGTTTAAAATCTTTTCCTAATTTTGAGCCTTTGTTCCCCCTGTAATTTTAGACTTTGTCCAGATTTCTTGCACTAAGAGGATGTGTGGTATTGCTCAGATTCTGTTTTGACTGAATCTATGTCAAAGTAATCAAAGAAACTTTTTGATGAAAGACTGATCGATTCCCTTAGTAATATAAACAGGAAAGCTATAAAATGTTGTGAGGCATATCAATAACATACACTGTAATTAGAGATGGTAGTAGATGTTAAAATATGATAATAAAATAACATTCTCCAATACTATAAAACAAGCATTTCACATCTCAGAGACTAGACAAACGCTAAGACATTACTGCCTAGCTAGCAGAGGTCTACAATTATCCAGTCTTGCTTTAACTCTGGAATTCTGCTAGAACATAAAAAAACATCCTTTATTAATACAGATTTTTCCCCTCTGCATTTCAGTTTTTCAGTCCAGAAACATGCCGACCATCAGTGCAACCATTACAGTCTTACCCCTTATTCTTTTCTTGGAGGTGAAAGCTCTGCCCACTTATCCCTCATATGCAGAAAGACGGCTTATAAGATCACCATCATATAGGCACCATTCAGAGATATTATTTAATTTTTTACCTGTCTCTTGCTCATGCTGGAGGTATTAACCAAGAAGACACACACACAAATTGCTAATTTTAGCCTTGTGTGTGCTTTCTGCTAAACATGTTGCAATTGAAACACAGAAAGAGAAAGCACAGTAGAAATGGAGCATAGTACAGCTAAAGAAAATAGTGGTTTACTGTTCAGTTCTTATTAGTCACAATTAAACTGATATCTATGACTAGCATTCACATGTACTCAGAGGCTATACTGCCTCCTAATTCTACCATAAGAAATACAGAAAGCTTATAATTCCGGGAGGATAAAGTAAGAGAACAAGTACATGCAACCCTCTGTCATCAAATGAAGATGCAGTGTGCTTAAATGCACACAAAACAACGTAAGGATGGGACTTGTTTCATCTGTAATAACCAAGGAAACACATTATGCACATTTTAGATTAAGTAAATTGCTAAAAACACAGTTTAGAAAAAAATCTAGATTATTAGTGCAGCAGGATGGTCCTTGTCAGACAATGAAATGACAGCAACACTGGCAGAGATATGTTACTTTAACTGATTATTTTCTAATCTTTTCCAATAATATGCATTGGCAGTAGAAATCTCATCACCAAAGACAAACCAGGGAGAGAACTCAGATCACTAGACTCAAACAAAATAACTACGCCTATATCTAATCACCACTATGATATCACACTATACTTAGCCTCAGTAGCCAAATTAAGGAACTCCATCCATACAGAAGTGACAGCAGTCTGCAACCCTAAAGTCTACCAGCATAAAATAAAAACTTATCTAACCTCTACAAAAGAATGTACCTGCTCCTAACATCAACCAACTCTTTATAACTTAACCTTTCACTAACTACTGATATAACATGATATAACTCTTTCGTGCTCTGATATTTGAGAAACTGGAATACATTGCATTTCTTACTGAATTAATCTTCAAAATGTCTGTTTGATTAATTTTGATAATTTCTCTACTGGAACTCTGCTTGGGACATTTCTATACCAACTTGCCTTCTCATCTTATACCACTGAATACATTTTAGGAATGGTTACTTCTTTTTGCATAACCAAAAATGTGTTTGTATCATTTACTGTGCAAATATTATAAGTGAATGTTTGTTTATGTTACCTACTGCATAAACTGTAACACATAACAGACCTGTACAGATGTCTTTGTAGTGCATGGACCATTGTGATTATGCTCCACAATCTGAAAAAAACGGAATCCTGTCAAGTGCTTCTACAGCACTTCCAGAGATGTGTAATACTTGTTATGGTTGAGTCTCAGACAAGGAACGTTGATTTACTCTCAAGTGTGTCTGAATATCTTGGCACACACTTTTGTTTTGGCCGCCAAACTTTACAGACATCAGTCTGTAAGTAACTTATCTAGCACAGGATTCAAAAAACATCCTTGATTTTTTTCCTCCACTAACAGCACTCACTAACTGCTTAACTGGCTTTCAAAGCCGATAAAACACATTGCATTTTTTTTTTACTTTTGTAACTGACAGTACACAGAATAGATAAAGACTATATGCCTACAAGGAGTTCTGAGCAGTTCGCTCTTGAGGTGAACTTCTTGGCATCAATGTCTTGAACACATAACAACATAGTTACAATCAGAGACCCGATCATAACCCACTACATTCTGCATATCTTACTGCTATGGAGCTTTTAAGCCTGGGACTCTGCTGAAAAGAAGTCTTGGCTTAGTTAGACTCTCCCACTTAAATGGAAATAGTATAAAACACACTAAAATATAATATTTGCATAGAAGAATGGCTACAATTGTTAGTAATGACACAGCTGTGCTGTGACAGATAAGATAATACCCATGCAAATGAACAAGTGGAAAGGAGTCACATGAAGAAAAGTAGCAATGAGAGAATAAAAACCTGGGTTCCAAAAAAGCTGGTGAGTATTACCTGATAAAGAACACTACTACAAGTTGGGATATTTACAATGCAGATAAATCATCACAACATAGGCTACAACTAATAAAAGTGAAAAAGAATTCCATACAGAGATATTACCGGACGTATTATTTGATATGTTCTGTAGTATGCCACTTAAAAAGGATTCGGTGTTAAAGCAGAGTGAGAGCTCTTACAAGTGAACCAGTAACTATAAGCATACACAGAGGAAAAAAAGAGGTAAAGCAGGTAAATTCAAAATTGAGGCATCTGTCATAGATTACTTAAAAGACCTCTTGGAAACCCCAATACAGCAAACCAGAACAGTGAGGCAAAGAAGAAAATAAAATGAAAATGGAGGATTATAACATTGCTTAGCAGTTTAGCTTTTTCAGAAACAGCAAGCCTCATCTGATCTATTAAAAAATCAAAATGAACATAAGATTAAACAGCAATTAACAGAATTCTTTGAAGGCCCACGAGATTGCAAACTAGGCTTCAGACGATGTAAACCAGATAAAAGCACCTCAAGAAGAGTCATTACTGCACACTTTTGTTTCAGCACTGCTGCTCAGAACATAACAAAAGAATGCAGCAATCATCCACGGCCCTGTCCATGTTACAGTGGCAGCTCCTTACATCTTGCCTACTAAGCATAGCCGTGACCTCTAAAGCAGTACCCAAGTCTTAAAAAAGGAAGCCAAATCTCAGCACAGCCTACATGATGACATGGATTCTTATAGCTTGTTAATATAGAACAAGAATTTGTTTTTCAGCAGTACAAACTAAAAAAAAAAAAGAAACATTCTACATAAAATATTACTTGGGGATTTATTCCACTTAAAGTTGCAGCTGAGATCATGTATACATATCATGGCAGGCAGTTTGTGTAAGCATGATTTAAGACAGCTGTATGTAAGGTACAGACGTACTGTGGAAACACTGATAGTGAATTGTAAGTAAAGGCCTTTTGTGGCACACTATATGACTGGTGGTGGTACTTGAAGTGCTACTTCATCCAGTCCCATTTAAATGTCATTAAGAGGTCTAATGAGAAATGAAATACCTTCTGAATGGCTGACAGACATAGGCATAAACTCTATACTTCAGGACATATAAAGATATTTTAACAACAGGTTAGCAAAGGTAATTTGATAAATTCTTTTTGAGCAAGTAAGTGATAAGACTTCACCAAAAGCTTTGTTAAGAACCTAAATGATTGAATGTCATCAGCACTTAGGTAGATCAGTTACGGAGCAAGGTATATATATATATATATATATATATATATATATAAAATGTAGAAAGTGTAAAAGCAACAAAGGAGCGACCAAGGCAAAGAATGTCACTGGGACAAAAAAAAAGTCACTTGATCCTTTACCATAAAACGCTTTATTGAAGCAAAACGAACCATACAATGTGGTAAGCGCTTTCGCATAGAGCTTCCTCAGGTTGCGAAAGCGCTTACCACATTTTATGGTTCGTTTTGTTTCAATAAAGCGTTTTATGGTAAAGGATCAAGTGACTTTTTTTGTCCCAGTGACATTCTTTGCTTTGGTCGCTCCTTTGTTGCTTTTACACTTTCTACATTTTATTCTTTTTGAGAGCAACAGAGTGTTTACCTGGTGGATTATTATATTTTACATAGATATAGATATGTATATATGGTCGCATACACATGTGTTTAAGTAGACTCTAGCCATTCATTGTCCTGCATAATAGATATAGATTTTTTTTTTTTGCATAAGTATTACTATACTAGTCATGTGATAAGTTGTTTAGCAAAGTTTCACAATGATAACAGCTGACACTTTTAACTACATCCAGACAGGCTGGAATGATAGCATATCAACTCAATACATTCAGGGGAGCTAGGATAGTAAATGTAATGACATACTTATCTGCACAGTACGAAACAGAACTAAACTTCAGTTATCATACCCTTAAATCTAACAAAAGGGCAAATACACCACTTATTTCATTATAAAATAATACAATTAAATGATGAACTTACTTGCAGAATCATGACTCAGGCTGCTGAATACTCTTGTTTCACCAAACGCTGACACAGGACCATATTATATACAAACTGTAGACATCTAATAAATGACTGATTTGAAGCTTCTTATTACACAGCAGCTTAATGAATCATTAGAACACCATGGAGAAAATGTTGTTACATTTCTCTTCACAAACTGCACTGCTTCAGTTGTTAACATTTACCCTAACACTTAAGATTTGCATATCTAATCAGCTAACCAGATCACATACCACGTCCTACCAAATGCCCTCAGCCACTCTACAAATACTGTGATAATACAAAAAAGCAAGTTTACAGAGATGGATGACAATGATGCATATTTCTCATATCACATTGTCAACAAATATAACACTAAATTCAGAAACAAAAACCTTCATGATCGCCACTCTCTGCAGTCTGATGGCACAACAAAGAGGGTCATAGCTAGGTGCTCTAAATAAACTAATATAGCAATAACCAACTCCTTGGTGTGGTATATTGAAGATTTACCCACGGTTGGTGTGGTTTAATCACGAGGGTGAAGCCCAAGTGAATAAACAAAGGCAACCGTGAGTAAGTCTTCAATATATCACACACAGGAGTTGGTTACTGCTATTATACAATGACATTATTTAGGATAAATACTACTTACTTTTCTTAAATAATGTCTTTGTATAATGGTGTCATGGTGTCCTTCTGCTTTCTTTCCGTATCCTGCTGCTTTCTTGCTATACTGCACATGTGTATGAGACTTATGTTTCCACACTTACACAGTACATCAATGCTTTGGAAATGAAGATCTCCAGTGCTGCTTCTTTTTTTCTTTAAAAAAATAAATAAATAATAAAGTTTGAAATTCAGACAGTTCAGAGCAGAGAAAATACAAGGAAAGTCAGGTACGTTTCTTTAGTTTTCCTTGTATTTTCTCTGTCTTGTCTCTCTAATACCTCTGAACTATCTGGATTTCAAACTTTATTTCTTTTTTAAAAGCTCAAGAAAACTAGAAAGCCGTAGCATATATTAATAGAAGAAAGTCTGGGCAACCGATATTGGTATATGCTCAATTTGCAACAGGTACACTGGTTGAGCTGATGAATCTGCGTGCACTTTTTTTTGAATGTTAATGACCTGTCATTGTATAATACACAGCATGCCATGGGTTGATTTCATTCTGTCTTTCTCTCTCTGCATACTGCATATTTGTAAACAAGGTAAGCAGTCTGACCAAATTTACTTAGTCAAACTACAGAAGAAACCCCTTTCTGAGACTATCATCTGAAAACTTTACTGCATATTAGCTGTCTGGCTTTCACAATTTGTTTGAAACAGCAGCATGTGAAGAAAAAAAATGCATGTAGAAAGCCAGTACTGATCACAAGTATTATGATATTGCCATGTGATTTTAGAAAACAAAGTAAGATATGATTAATACACAGAATTCAGTTTTCTCAGTAATTTGTTATTCAACAATACACATCCTGATACTTAACAATGCCATTGTTTTAAATGTGCTAGAATTAGTTTACAGACTACCATTAGTGAGTTTTGTAGTATTTTAAGAAACTGACAATTACTAGTACAGACATAAATGAATGACATAAATATTGTAAAGCGTACTTGAACAGATGATCAGTGACACAACATCTCTATGATTTTCATATTTTTTTCTCAAAGTTCTATATAATCCACTGGCAATAAGAAAAAAAATATAAGTTCAGCTAAAGGAGGGGTGCGATCACCGTGTTACTGATCAACTAATCTAATCTAAATGGAACATGGCACCTGTTTTGTTGTTTTGAGTCACTCTAAGATAACTTAAACCCATGGCAGATCAAATACAGTTACAGAAGCTGCTATACTTTATAAGTCTCCATACAATGCTGTAAACAATTTAAGTGTTTATAGCAAGAACAGTGTTTCAAGGAAAACTGAATGGAAGAGCAAATAATACAAATACTAATGTCAAACTAAGATGTACCAGAAATATTTAACAATTATTTTACTTATTTTATTTGGACTTTTGTTGACCAGATTAGTCCCACAAGGCTTGGCCTCTCATCAGGACGATTCATGATGGGTATTCATATTGGCTATGGGACATTTGGCCAGGGCAACAAGGAACTTCCTCAACTCTTGAATCCAGCTAAGCTTCCACCAGCTCAGGCAGACAAGGCCTTGGTTTAAATGTGTCATCTGAAGGACACGTATAGATAACAGTATGTGAAAGTAAAAAAAAGAAAAAAAAAACAGCATGTGAGCAACTAGCTTTTTGCTACCTGAAAGAAAGTGACTAACTTTACTTTTCCACTGCTTTTCTATAAACAGTTCTCAAAGGGTAGAATATTTTGAGATAAAAGCTCTGTGACGTTTAGGTCATTTAAAGAAAATTAGCACAATCAAGACAGACTTATTTCATTAGTAAGTCTCAGAAGAATCTGTTTGTGACTTGATTGTCAATGGAAAATGTGGACAGTATCAAATACAAGTAGATAAGTATACCTAAAGTAAACAGTATTCTGGTCCCGTATAACAATATAATGTAATATAAAAAATAAAATAAATCTTTATGTTTATGTTTTGGGTATCTCAGGTTACCCATTGTGGACCACATGCTATTTTTATTCTACTGTGGATCATTCAAAATTACAACATGTGTTAGATCCAAAACAAGCACCCACTGTAGTACCGGAAACAAAAAAGCAACAGTAGAATACAACCACGTTGAGAAAAACTTTTAATACAAGAAGCTGCAGCAAAGCTTTTGGGTCTACACCCTTCCTCAATGCTAAACATAGCATAAGCACCCACCAAATAGTGAAGCCACAGTATAATAAAGGTTTAAAACTTTCAAATAAAAAAAAAGCACCCACTGTAGTCAACCTACAATGAAGACTGATGTAAACCTTTTTTAATAAGTACTGCTTTCTTAAATTGAATGCGAGTGCCTGTAAATCAACTTAATTTGACATTTATGAAAGACAATAGTTTCTTACAGAAAAATGATATTCTTTAATATCTTAATCCATCTTCACATCACTCCAATTATTTTAAAGCAGAATGGAATACGCTGTATACTTTATTTTGGTTGTAAGCTGTGACCATTCAGACATAAAGGTAACATACAGGGGACTCCTAGGCAAATTACACATGTACATTACATTGGTTATCAGGATGATAACAGAATCAAAGACAGAGATGCCAGGATGTAGTACAAAATAACTCTACAAATAATGCTTCATCTAAATGAAATATATATTTCTCCCTTTCTTAAGATTAGTCTGCCAGCAGGGAAAGACTGAATACTATACCTGTGCTGTATACAAAGAAAGGAAATGCTTTATTCTGCTGGAGGCAGTATCCTCATCGGAATGTTTTTCTTAAGAGACAAAATTAATATCAGATGTCTGGTTTTAAAAATGAGCAGACCTAACATGAGGTGGCTAGTTTTAAAAACAAGATTTTTATTCTTGATAAAGTATCACCAATTCCAGTTACTTGTGGACAGATGACATAAAAACAAAATGCCCCACTTGCCAAACCACAAAATAAATCAGTACCACAGGTATATAAAAGTAAAGTTACAGTGCATCTCATCTAAAGACAAACAATATGTTTGCAATTTAAATGTATCTGTTGGTTAAACAAGATGCTTCCTAAAGTGAATTTTGTCACAACACAAACAGACTGCATTACTGGAAATATACTAATAGAAGTTTTAATCTGTAACAAACACTACAATGTATGACTGGTTAGTAGCAAATAGTTCATTATTTGCCACAGACTGTAATCAAGTTGATTTTAAATACAGAAAGCATTAAAAATGCAATAAAAACAATTTAATATGATTACAGATTCAAGTATTATAAACTACTTCAATCAGTCTAGAATCTAAAACTGACTGAAAGCACAAATCAGCAAAATTCAGGCTGCATTTGTGAATATGCATGCTTTTCACGTAATACAGATGTAGGTGTGCTTTACAAAAATTAAATATTTACACTGATAAAAATTTTGCTCTTTTTAGATTTTTTCAAAAAGGTGTGTGTGTGTGTGTGTGTATGCGTACTCATGCATGCACAAGTATATTTCTGTATGTGAGAGAGTGACACAGAGACAGACAGCAATGTGATTTAATTCCTCTTTAAAAGCAGTACTTTAGTGCAAGTGCTAGATGCCTTTTTATACCACCTGCATGAAGAAATGATAAAATGAGAACTCACATTAGACTAATATTTCTGTACATGGGTACATAATGGTATCTATGTACCTAAAAATCATAGTTATGTACCCAGCGTAACTAGGCATCTTAGTTATCCATTTTCATTCTTCCTCACTTATGGGTTATGGATCCGATCCTCGGATCCAACTCAGCTGCATACTATAGACTTCAGATCCAACTCTTGAGCTCCTCCCTCTACCTATAATGCCCCATTCCATCCCCATTGCCTCAGATTGAGTTTGCTGTTCTATTTCATAATAATAGATGAGGAACAGATATAGTCAGATAGAAAAGAGAGGGCTCAAACCTGAAAGTAGGTTCCAAACACAGTCCAATAGATCCTTCCAGAAGAAAAATGAATGGGGATGGATGGAACGGGAGCTCAGAAATAATGAAAATGGACAACACAGATGCCTAGTTATGGTGATTATATAACTTACACATCTGATGTTCTCCTTATCATTCTTCCTCACTTATGGGACAGAGTCCCCAGCTACGCTGACCTTGTAAGATACTACCGAACCAAAGGAGGCTCTATTTCTAGATATGATGTCCAATTTGTAATGTGAAACAAAGGTGTGAGTCTTGGACCATGTACCTGCTGCACAAATGTCATCAATATACATTCTTAACCAAAAAGTAGATGAAGTAGCCATGGATCTAGTTGAGTGAGTTCTGGAAGGTTTTGATAATGTCATACCCTTCTGAGAGTAAATCCAGGAGATACGGTCTTTAATCCATTTAGCTAGGCTAATTTTAGATACTGGTTGGCCTAGGTGATTTGGAGAGAAAGATACAAACAGCTGGTCTGACTTTCTAAACTGGTTTGTCCTGTGAAGGTAAAAATGCAGCTGCCTGTGCACTTAAGGAGCTGTAGTATATATTCTCCTTTACTGGCAAAATGTGGAAAGAAAACTGGCAAGTGAATGGATTGATTGATGTCACTTTCAGAAGTTACCTTAGGTAAAAAAGAAGGGTTATTCTACAGAGAAACTCTGTCTTTATGAGAAACAGTGTAAAGAGTTTTTGCTGAAAGAGCTTGGAGTTCAGAAATTTGTTTTTGCCAAAGTTATTGATACCAAGAAAACAGTCTTCCATGACAGATTTATTCCCTGTGTGGAAATTTGAAATTGCTACTAACTGAATTTTAATAGTAAAGAAACTAGCACAGCCTTTGAAAAGAGTTGTCAAAAAATGGAAGGACAGCCAAAGTTGATGCAGAAAAAGAATCAATATCCTTATCTGATGCCCAAATAGATAATTTTTTCCACTAGCTTTTATAAACTTTTTTGGTAGAATCCTTTTGACAAGCCAAAATAATGTCACCAACTGGTGAAGAGAGCTTGGGCTGTCTAACTATTACTGGAAGTAGAGAAACCATACAGTTAATTTGAGGACCTGAATGTTGGGATGTTGAATCCCCGACAGATGATAGAGGAGATTTTGAGAAGGATCCAGTATCCATGGAAGATAAAGATGAGACTGTAGAAAGGGGAGCCATATTTCCCTAGGCCAGAATGGGGTAATGAGGATTACTGAGCTCTTCAGCCTGCATGCTTTCTGTAAAAATCTTGGAATCAAGGGATGAGGAAGGAAAGCATAAAGGAGACCCAAGGGCCAAACATGAACTAGAGCATCTCTTGGTGACTCTCCCTGAGGGGGTATCACAGCGAAGTACTTGCTGCACTTGTTGTCGAGAGAAGTGGCAAATAGGTTGCAGCAAGGTTGGCCCAACACCTGAAGATCATATTCTCTACCGAATGATTGAGAGAGCACTTGTGAGGCATCGGAATGGATCTGTTTAGCTTGTCTGCAAGCACAATGATTTTTCTCGGATGTGCATCGCAATTAGAAAGCAGTTTGCTGAGACTGCCTACTCCCAAACCCTCATGGCCTCCCTACAAATGGGGTAAGATTGGGGTCCTCCTTGTTTGTTGATATACCAGACTACAGACATGTTGTCAGTCTGAACTGCAATAGTCCCCAAGGGGAGAGCATCTTGACATGCCTGCAATGTTAAAAGGACTGCTCTCATTTCTAGAACACTGATATGCAGCTTGGTCTCTTGGACGGACCGCATGCCTTGGTCAGTTCCTCCTAAGAAATGCCCCACCCCAGTTGAGAAATGTCTGTGGTCATTGTGCTTACTGGGTTCGTTGGAACAAAACATCTGCCCAGAAAAAGATTCTCTGATCGTATCCACCAGCAAATGTGTCACTTGCAAATCTGAATGTGTTTTACTTGAAAGGACAGGGGGTGATATAGAATGGACTACTGTTCAGCTAGAGTCTACTGAAGAACCCACATAAAGAAGCACGCAAGAGGAACTAGTACTATGGCAGCTGCCACTTACTCAAGTGTTTGAAGCACTAACCTTGCTGAGGGAGATGAATGAGAAAGGACAACCTGAACCTGATCTCTGACAGAAATAATAGGGTGGAGAGGCAAATATGATAACTGTGTAGTTGTGTTTAAAACTGTCCCAATGAATTCCACGCTCTGAACTGGTGCAATGTTTGATTTTGCAAGATTTATCGTAATGCCCAAAGTGTCACAAATCTCAAGCAATTAGTCCCTGCCATGTTGAAGTTGATGCTTGCATGGGGTGGTTAAGGAAGCAGTCATCTAGATGTGAAAGCACATGGAATCCCTTCAGGCTCAAGTGAGCTGCAACTACTGCCATGCATTTGGTACACACCCTGGGGGCTATGGTGAGACCAGAGGGCAGAGCTCTGAACTGGTAATGAGTGGATCCAAGCCAAAAGCGGAGATGTCTTCTGGATTGTCTGTCTATTTTGATATGATAGTATATGTCCTGAAGATATACAGTCGTCCTTGTGCAGAAAGGACAGAATGGACTGAACTGTAACCATTCAGAACCTCAATTTCTTTACATACTGGTTCAATTTGCTTAGATCCAAAATGGGTCTGAGGTCCACTGTTGTTTGGCACGAAAAAGAAGTGTGAATGCATTCCAAACCCTATCTGGTTTGGAGGGACCTTTTGGATGACTCTTTTCCCTAGCAGTTTTTTGAATACTTGTGCTGCTGCCTTCCTCCAACTGGGTGGAACATAGGGAAGTTTCTTCCTTTGACATTATTATTCTTAATTCCCATGAATCTTTTGTGATGTTTGTCCAGTTGTCCAAGTGCAAAGAGATCCAAAGAGATCCAAACTGTGACTGCCTCCAGAGAACAGTCAGGTAGCACTTCAGGAGTGCTGACAGGGACGGTTTGAAAAATAATCTGTAAAGCCCTGGTTTTGTGGGCTTTCTCTGCGTCTAGGGCGATGTCAACAATTAAAATTTCCCCCTCTGCCTCTGGAGGAATTTTCACCATGCAAATCCTGGAAAGGTCCCAAAGATTTATGGAACTACATTTTCTTACCTCCTCTCTGGTTCCTACAGAAGATCTGCTGAGGTGTAGAAAACTTGACCTCTATGGCACACAGGGTGTTTCCATTGTTTTCTACACAGGTAAGTGTATCCTTTAATGATAGCCCAAACAAGAAAGTCCCATTGAATGGGGATTTAATAAAGGATGTCTTAAAAGACTCCACAAAGTCACATAGTTGCATCCAGGCATGTCTCCTTATGGCAGTGCCTGAACTGGTTGCTTGTGAGGTACATTCAGATGTACGAGTGATTAAACTCATTGATGTGTTTGATACAGATAAAAGAGTGGCTAATTGAAAGGATTTTTTTTTTTAAATCCTCAGCAGGCACAGACTGACAGAGTACTTGAAAGTTTCTTAGATAAAGTCTGAAGTCTAGTAAAATGCACCAGGTAGTTCAGTGACCTCAGGGCGAAGGTAGCTGAGAAAAACACTCACTTTCCAAATCTGTCCAATGCTCTAGACTCTCAGTTAGGCAGATGGACAACACAGCTCTGTTCTGCTAGCTCATTTTTAGTGGCTGCCGCCACCACCATAGCATCACCTGGGATTCCTTTGCTCCAGTGGGGTCTGTCTGTAAGTGGTGCCAAGAACTTGTTACAGTGCTTAGGGATGGGCTCAACAGTATCTGGCTCCTCCCATGCCCAGTGGAAAACCAGGCCAGACCCAAAAGCCTCCAAGAACACAGATTCTTCAGGAGAAGGGGTTTGGGATGACCACCCACCTTTATGCTTTAGGATCTCTAGAATATCTCCAAAAGAAATATCATCCAGTGGTGCTCCTCTCCTTCATCAAAATCTGTGTCTTCCATGAGAGACTCCAAGGGGGAGACTATGTGTCTCCTTTTACACATCCTCTTCCAGGGGACCTCTTATGTGGGCTGTTCTGAAGAGGTGTCAGAAGAGAGCGGAAGTTCCTCTACTGGAACTGCCTGGAGGCCTTTTGGAACTGGCTGTCCCAGTGAAATAATCCTGAGCCTATTTCACATAACGGAGAGTAAATGGGTAATGTCTAAAATATGAGAAGGAGGTTCTCTCTCAGGAGAAAAAAGTCCTTTCAACCACCTTGAAAGCTGGGAGACCAGGAGAAGCCCCAACTCGCTCCCTCAGAGCTGAAGCTTCTGAGGAAAGTAGATCACAGACAATCCTGAATCTGAGCCTCAAGAGGAGAATCTGATCCAAACTGTCTAAGGCCAGACATCTGAGGGGAAGGGATGGATCTAACAACAATGGAGCCAACCCTACCACCTCACACCTGACACCAACACTTCGGCTCCGAGACCCATTCTGATCCAAGGGTATCGGAGCAGAACCCATGAAGGAAGCAATCGGGAGTGGAGAAGAAAATTTCCTTGGATCTGACACCAAATCTCTGGGGCTCTAAAACCACAGAGCAGATCAGAGAAGGAGACAGAATGGACTTTGAGTGTACACTCATGGATCCAGTAGGGGACGGAGCTGGCAGGACCCCCATCTCGATCTGAACTCTGAGAAATTTTCACATCATCCTATCCACATCCACTTCTGGTAAACTTCTGGAATGTTTCTTCCGAGTATGAAACAATTGCGCAGGCAAGGAGGGTGGAAATAGGCTTTACCATGTATATAGGAGTACAGCTCCTACAAGATGCACCTGGCTTTGGATCCAAAGACTTAGGATCCAGTGTGTGATGTCACTGGTGAATAAGAGATGACTATTGTAGCCGAAACCTTTGGATCTGGGGATGTTTTTGGACTCGAGGGTAGGCTAAGAGAGTTCGGATCCGAAGATATCAGATCCATAATTTTTCTCACTTTTTCCCTAGGCTCTGATAAAGACCTGAGGGACTTTGGCAGAGATCTCTTCTTCTAGAGAGATATTCAGTTTTATTTATATTGATAATGATACAATCAAACATATGTTTTCATATTTCTGTAAATATCTCAATGAACATGCATCCAGAAAGGAATTTCTTGCTGTTATGTCAAAGTTTATGTCTTGTTAAAAGTATTCTAACAATATATACAAGGTATGACAATTTGTTTATGAAAGTTTAGCAAAATGTATACCTCTGGGTTTGTGTGTATTAAAACATATTATAGTATTTATGGAAAGGCTATGAATGCACTGACAGTTACTGCTGCAAATGATACTTCTTACTGCTAACATTAGTATTTGAACAGTTTTAATAGCTTTTATTGTAAATACTTAACATTTGTTTATATTATCCTTTTAAGTTGATTTTTTCAGAATATGCTCTGGAATGCAAGGATGTGTAGGCTGCAAGAGGTTTGAAATTTCATATCTCATAGTTGCTATTGACTACAGGTAAGGAGTTCATTCTGCTGGGTGCACATTTAGTGAAAGCCTTTGCAGAAACTTTTTGGAGAAATTCAGGTTATAGTGGACCCACTGCACCAGCACCAAGAAAGTGTAGAGAACAGGAAGAGTTCATCAGGGCTAATTTGTTATCAAGGAGAGTGTAAGTGCAAATCAGGGCTATCTTAGAAGGCAGTCTCATCCAAAATGAAAGGAATAACTCTGCAGTCATCAGTACATTTAACAGAGAATGCAAAGCACACATTCAATGAAAATGTATAAACTACAAATATGTGATTAACTATTTACAGTATTTCTTCTCAAGAGGCAGACTCCAAATGCCCCATAATACAAGGTGAAAAGCCTCACACAACCCTGAACCCAATCCCAAATTTAGTCTCAACCACAACCCAAACCCCAACTCTAACCATAAAGCTCTTGACTTACACAAGTACTACACCAATGATATCTGACCGTCAGTCAACATTAAGAACTACATAATTCAATTTTCATCAAGAGAACTCAGTCAAGCCAGTCTTTAACTCTGATTATGCAAGCAACCCATTACTGGTGACTGCTTTGCAAATGACTCTTAGCAAAATATACCCTATAAGGTAGGGTGATCTGTTTACAATGCTAACTTCACGTATTTTAAAACAAGGGTCTTTTAAGTAAGGCTTAGTCTGCAAAGATATGCTTCTTATCATAGTTCTTAGTCTACTATGTTAATCCAAAAGAAAAAAAAATGGTATGAAATCCACACATACATAAACATGGGCTATGATATCCTTCTGATTATGCACACTCATATGTATGGGGCACTGTTAACTGCTTGAGAACTTACTGCATGTTTTAAAGTTGTTTAGGCATGTCTCCTTGATGTACTGGAGGACTGTATTTGTTTGCATACAACCCTTTACAGTGATGTGTGTGAGACTGTATCCTATATTTTGTAAGACATTACAACATCACAGCCTCTCAGAGAAAGTGCAGTTCATTATTCTTTTCCTACTGATAGCTTTTTCCGGGGTGGCACAGCCTTAGAATGACAACATGACAACAAAGTAAGAAGGATGGTGTGGAGAAATTCTCTATAAGGGAGAGGTTTTCCCTCTGCAAGAAATGCTTTTTCTAGTTCCGTCCAGGTACTATTTGTGCGTATGCAAACACACACACACACACACACACACACACACACACACACACACACACACACGTTACCCCGAATTTCAATGAGTCAGGTATGATTGAGTATTGAATTATTGAGCCTGACTCATTATAACTCAGGTCACCGAATGCAAAGAGTTGAGAAAGGAGGACTTGCTCCCTCCCCACCCAGAGACCCATGTTAAAGTCCATCCCTGAGGGTCAATGAGTAAGGTTTTTGCTGAATCAATCTTGAAATAACAATACCCAGTTAAACCCAGCTAATGCCGGATGATGTAGATAAATAGTGGCATCCCAGGTGCAGTTGCAGATTTGCAATATACATTTCCTTACATGCACATGTATGGATACAGATAAAGATACAATAACATAAATATGTATACCCCCACACACATATTACATAAATAAATATACGCATGTGTGTGTGTGTGTGTGTATTTTCTCATACAGTAACTGTATACTTTGACAAGTCTACATTAATCAGTAGACTGTCAGACCATTAAAATACTTCACCATCCCCAAGGATATGTGGTCTCTGGGTGTGTCATCTTAAGCAGAGATGATGTTGAGAACATGTCGCCACTTCACCATCAACTGTTGTCATTCAGCTTCAGTTAAATGTACCATATACTTAAATACATACATGCATATACACACTCGCATACCTATAATACACCTGGTGTGACTGCTGTATGTATACTGCATTCACCAAATGGCAATGACTCATTACACAGTATGATGTAAAAATGCAGCACTCTGAGGTTCCTGAATGTATCTATAGCAGACGTGAAATGAGGCACATAAAATATTAAATATATTAACAGAGTATAATTTAACCTTGAGAATTTAAATCGTAGATCCATAAATCATTTTTGAAGGTTAAACTACATGACAGTATACCTGGTGTTGTGAAGTACAGGGATGAAGCCCTGACTATAATGCAAATAATCTGAGCTCAGTTAGCAGCTCAGATTCTGGATAAGTTGGAGATGGGTAGATGGAAGTGAGTATTCAATGATGACTCCTCTCTTCTTGGGGAGGGAGGTGGTCTAGCCCATAGCAGTGTCAGCATCTATGGGAGAAGAGGGGCATGGTATGCAGCACATGAGCTAGGGAATCCTCTCCTGGCTTTCCACCAACATTGGCAATGAAACAATAATCTTGGGAGACATGAATATCAATTGGTCCTCCATTCAGTCTCCCACAAACCCACTTAACATCAACCTCTATAATTTCTCACAGCTAATCAACTCCATAACCCGCCCCTCAAAAAACCTCTCCAGTGGTAGTATCCTAGACTTGATTTTAGTCTCTCATCCCCATTGTTTCTCTGACAGTGGTACCCTTCCCGATCCCCTTAGTGACCACTTACCCACCTTCACACATCAACTCCCTTCACCCTTACACCTTACTCATAATTATATTACTACTCTCAACCAAAAAAAACTTTAACCCCATTACCTTTTCTAACTCTCTAAAAGCAATAAATTGGAACATTCTAAAAACTCTACCTCTAGATAATGCTGTTGCCCACTTCAACTCAACCTTCTTAAACCTCCTAGACTACCATGCTCCCATAAGGACAAAAAGAACAAAAATCAAAACTGCCCCTTGGCTAAGCAAAAACACACTAGCAACCATGCGTCACAGAGATAAAGCTTGGGCACATTACCAGAAAAATAGGACTCCCCCCACCCATAATGAATACAAAACACTTAGAAATAAAGTAAAAAAGCTCATCATCACCGATTGACAAAATTACTTCTCCATACTCTAAAACAACAATAAAACAAACCCTCAGAAATTCTGGAAAGGAATCTCCACCCTCCTTAATCCCAGCAAAACAGACAACCCCAGCCCAGACCCCAATGCTCCTGACATAGATTTGGCTACACAATTTAACTCTTTTTTTCATTGATTCTATTTCCAAACTAAACTCATCATTCTCTAACATCACCACACCCTCCACATCACCCCCATCCTCCTCTACTAACACTATACCCTCCACTTCTTCTTCTCCTCTCATTTCTACTCCATCACCACCACCCTCAAATACCCCCTCTTCCCACTCCCCATCTTTCTCATTAAAACCTATACCCACATCTACCATAAAAAAACTCCTTCAGAAACTGAAGCCATGTTCTAATGCCCCGGATAACATTCCTTCATACTTTCTTAGCATAGCTACCTAAGCCATTGCCTACCCCATCAGAATTCTAATCAACCGTTCTATCCAAGAAAGCATAGTACCCCAAATTTGGAAAAAGGCTTTTATCATACCTTTACATAAAGGTGGCAATAATAACAATATTACTAATTTTCGCCCCATTGCTATCCTGTCTCCCATCTCTAAACTCCTAGAAAAGTGTATCCATCTACAACTCCTACCACATCTCTTAGACATTCACCTACTAACTCCCACACAACATGGATTTAGACCCAGTCACAGTACTATGACAGCCCTCCTCTCCTTCCTGGAAACTGTAAATAAAGCCCTGGACTCCGGCCACATTGTTTCTACCCTCCTACTTGACCTCTCTAAGGCCTTTGATACTATCTCTCACTAACTTCTTCTAACTAAACTCTCTAAGCTTAACCTATCACCTTCCTCTCTGAAGTGGTTCTCCAGCTACTTATCCAATAGATATCAAGCAGTAAAATGGAAAAAGGCCACCTCCTCATTCCTTAATACCCCAACTGGAGTTCCCCAAGGTTCCATACTTGGTCACCTCCTCTTCAATATATTTATAAATGACTTCCGAAACTCTATCCCTTTCTCAAATATCATCCAATACGCAGATGATTCAACTATTATCTGTTCTGCCACCTTCATCCCCACACTCCTAAAGCTTACACAAGATGCATTCGCAACCACTGAAAAATGGATGAAAAAAAATCACCTAGCACTTAATGCCTCAAACCAAATTAATGGTATTTACTCCCTCTAAAGTCACCTCTTTCAATACAAACACATTCTCTATCACTAGCCATAACAACACATCTCTGGAATTGGTGTCAGAGGCCAAATTACTAGGGGTCCAAACTGACAGTCAGCTTAAATTCAATTCCCACCTTCAACTAAATATCAAAAAAACCCATCAAAAACTTGGCATGCTCTACCGACAAAATCATTATCTCACGCCCTCCACTAAAATCACTCTCTCTCTCTACCTCATTTCCTATCCCCTCCCTTCTCTATGGAGCCCCACTCCTAACTAACCTACAATCTTCCCTTAAAACACAACTTTCCTCTTGCTACAACAAAATCGCCAGGTTCGCCACCAGCCATAAGTCCTCCACCCATCACTGTTCTTCTCTCCACAAACTAAAATGGCTAGAACTATCCAATCATGTCACCCACACTCAACTTACTCTTGCACATAAGCTCATTTTCAACCCCTCCCTCTGTCCCTCCCTTTCCTTTGCCTTTAAAATGCACCCACCTGACAGATTACTAAGATCTAACAACCAACACCTAATAGAATTGTATAAACCAACTCGTTGCCCAGGTAAAATCTATCCTATGGTCTAGCACATCTCTGGAACTCCCTACCACCATCCATTCGTACCATCTCTAACCGCTGTCTATTCAAAAAATCTCTTCACTCACATCTAGTATCCCAGTGGGAATGCTCCTGCTCTCACCCCACATAATTTACACTGGCAATTTCCATTTTACTTTTCTCTCCCCCTCTTTACACTGGCAATTTCCATTTTACTTTCTCTCCTAACTCATACATCCTTCCCTTGTACTTACTAAGCTATTTACAAAGAATGTATTAGAATGTACCTCTTAAGTGCAAGCTTCCTTAAGATGTAATGGCTTCTTAGTATTTATACTGTAATGTTCCTTTTTTACCAGTCTGTAGCATCTGTAATGTTTTTCACTAGTCTGTACTATTTTGTAATGTTTTTGCTCTAGTCTATAACATTTGTAAAAATTGTAACCTAAAACCTTATTGTAACCTTGCTTGTTTTTGGAGCTTTTCTCCCCGGGACTCCATTGAAAACGGGTTCATCTTGGCCCAATGGACTATCCTGGTAAACCAACTGCAAATAAATAAATACAAATAAATAAATAAGTGCATTTGACTCTGATAAGCCATGTTCGTGCCATAGTCTTCATGGTGCTTGTGTAGAAATGTGCATATCAGCCACTAAAGGAAAGGTTAGGCTCATAGTAGCAAGGATCCACAATAGTTGTCTAGATGATTTATTTCTACATCAGGCCTTGTCCATGGGGGAACTAATGAGTTGTGCAATGCCACAACTGATGTGAAGCTAACGGAAAACCGAAATAAAAATTATACATATTTTTCTCTTTTCTATTTTATACTGGTAGCACATTTAATCTGCAATGTGTGACCTTTTTCTCTTTGTAATATAAATAGACATGTAAGGACAAAGGATAGCTTTGAAATGTAATTTTCTGTGGCCTCTCATGAAGAATTTAATTGCCTGTATATCATTAAGCCACATATGTGTGAAGAAAGGAAAATCCAGGAGATATGTAATGTAAAGAGTACTTCAAAAGATGAAGTCCCTAGTATATAAATGCACTGTTCCTAGGAAAATTGCAGGTGGGTTGTCTAAACTGGAATGACTTGTTTTTCTAATGTAGCTGGACCTGTCTTTCAATGCAAAAGGAAAGTATATCATTTGATGATGCCTGGGATTTGAAAAACATTACTCAGGAACTGGAATGTATATATATTTGAGAAAAGGCCTAGTTTGTAGTCTTGCCTTTGCTCAGAAGAAACTGGCAATACTTCTGTGAAAAGGCCTGCCTGTCTATTTTTAATATTTCTCTAACTCAGATTAGTCAGGGCCTATATTTCTTCAGTAACCATTAGCTAGGATATCTAGTTAGTTGTAAATCAGACTGTTCTGCATATATCCTATTTATTTACCTGTTTTATTTCCCTTATGTGTGTACCTTTAAATCTCTGCATCTGCATGGTTTGCTTTTATAATAAAGTATAATTCCTTTATTTACTTTTAAGTTCTTATCTCTGCCAATGTCCATGTTAGTGTGAACGACCTGAGATGTACCTCCCTGGACTACATGAAAAGAGAGACATGGAAGAGTTCTCTGGTCTTGTAGCCCAGGCAGGTATGACCTTAGCCCTGAGTAGCATCCTGCCATCACCCAGAATGATACTGCAGTACAAGGACAAAATGACTGGCTTCAACAATTGGCTAAGCTTCTGGTGTCATTCTAAGGGGATCCAGTATCTGTCTGCCTGGGACGACATGGTCAACAGACCAGGATGCTTTGCCAGAGATGGCCTGCACCTGTTGCCCCTGGGATTCCAGATACTGGATAAGGGTCTTGCCGCCCCTATAGTGCCTTTTTAGGCAAGGTTCAAATGACAAATTCACCACCGTAACAGGAACAGGCAAGCAAAAACTGAGAGTAATGCTACTCAATGCTAGAAGTCTAAATCTCAAAATGCACTCACTCGAGGCACTCCTTAAAATGGAGAACATTGATATCTGTGCAGTGATTGAGACCTGGTTCAAGGCTCTAGAGACCACCCCTGCATTACCAGGCTATAACTCATACCACACTTTTCGGGCATCTAACCTGGACAAGAACACCAAAGGTGGAGGTGTGCCCATATTCATTAAGGATATCCACACCTCCAGGCTAGTTGCGCAGCATAATGCATTCGAGGTTACCCAAATGCAACTAACTCTGGGCAAAACTGCAATCCAAATTGTAGCTTGCTACAGATCCCCCATCATGCCCCAGGATTCCCACTCCTCTTTTCTTGCTATACTGGAAAATATTAGGGTTCAACTAAACATCCTAATAATGGGTGATTTAAACTACCCCACCATTAACTGGGAAAACTACTCATGTACTAACTCCTTCGCTCAACGCTTTCTGGAATTCATAAATTCCAATGCCCTGGATCAATTTATCCACACCCCCACCAGGGGCAACAATATCCTAGACCTAGTCATTACCAACATGAGTGACCAGTGTTCCACACCTGAAGTCAACTCCTCGTTGGTCAGATCCAACCATAAGCTAATCACACTAGATATCCGCATCCCACCCCACCCACCATTTAGAAAACCATGGTAAAAATTTCTTTAAAGCCAATTTCATGCTTCTTAAGACAGAAGTGGCAAACTTCATGATGCCCATGTAGATGGAGAATACAGTTACGACTGCTGAATCCTACACAAATGCACTCTATAAGCACTTACATGAGTGCGTGGATCGTGCTATCTCAAACAGAACCAAGATGCTATCCTCCAAAAAAGGATGCCAATCTGGTGGTCCCCTGCCATAAACAAACTCTAAAACAGAAGGAAGAAACTGTTGCAAAAGAGAGTAAAATCCCATGAGTGGAGGAGTTCCCTGGTCAGCCTCAGTAAGAAGCTGAGATCTCTTATAAAATCCTCCAAATCTAGCTACAAAAACAAAATTGCCACTGATTCTAAAGGCAACCACAAAGCATTCTATAGCTAGGTCAAGAATCTCAATGGCAACACCCAGATATGCTTTGAGTTACAGCACAATGGCACGAAAATTACAGAACCAACTGATATTGCCAACATCCTGGTAGATAGGTTCAGTGCTAACTTTACTCCCCTCTCAACCCCTAAAGGGCCCATATCTCTACAGGAAGAATGCAGAGTCCCTGTAATCACATCTATGCAGGTAAAAGCTGCACTCTCTAAAACCAAAAACACAGCATCCATGGGACCGGACAACATCCCAGACTGCGTTTTACATGAACGTCAGAATGAATAGGCTCCCCACCTAAGCACCACGTTCAATCATAGTCTCACGTCAGGCTTTGTGCCCACTGAATGGTGCACAGCAACAGTTATCCCACTCCACAAAGGGGGGAGCCACCACTGATCCTGGGAACTATCGCCCTATTAGCCTGAAGAGCCTGGTCTGCAAGGTCATGGAACATATTATCATGGAACTCATAAACAAATACATTGGTAACCTCCAAACTCTGGACCCCACCCAGTTCGGGTTTGTGAAAGGCATATCATGCCTTCTGAACTTGATCGATTTCTTTGAGGCAGTCACCAAAGCTGTAGATGAAGGTAAGGTGGTTCACACAGCCTATCTTGACCTCGCCAAGCTTTTGACACCATCCCCCATTCTGGAATTATAGCTAAACTCACTAAACTAGGTATAAATCCCTATGTCAAAAGATGGGTTGCCAAATGGCTCACTGACAGAACTCACACTGTAAAAGTTGCAGACTCCAAATCTGACTTCAAACCAATGACAAGTGGCATACCACAAGGTTCAGTCCTGGGACCTCTCCTGTTTGGTATCTACTTTGCTGAAGTACAGGCTAACACAGAAGGCCTCTGGCTAATGAAGTTCACAGATGACTGCAAATTAGGAGACATAGTCGAGTCCCTAAATGATGTGGACATCCTACAGAAGGCCCTCACTGAGACAGATGCCTGGTGTCAGAGGCATGACCTCAAGCTCAATGCCAAAAAGTGCATCGTCATCCCCTTTGGTAAAAACTCTGTACCCATGAACTACCACATAAACGGCAGTCTACTTAATGCCAAATGTGTAATAAGAGACCTTGGGACCCAGGTGGACAGTAGTCTCTCCTTTGATATTCACATCGCTACAGTAGTCAGGAAATCCTTCTATGTGCCACTCTTCATCACAAAAGAGTTCATTGGCACTCATTAGACCCATTATAGAGTACAACGCCCCTTTTGGAATGTACCTCACAAGACATCTGCAGCAGCTGGAAAGGCCACAGAAGTACCTCACAAAGAGGATTACTGGCCTCAAACAGATGCCCTACATTGACCGTCTCAAAAATCTCCAGCTTTACTCTGTAGCATATCACCTACTCCGAGGAGATCTCTGCCTAATATATAAAGCTATGTTAAACCCAGAGCTGTTGGACATGCTACACCTAAAGAAATCCCAATCCCTCCAAGCTACACGCTCTAGGGACCTAAACCTTGTCTCCACAATAAACAGGACATGCTGGAGGGATAGACTCCTCTCCCAGAGGCTTCCTATACTCTGGAACAAGCTACCCATTGATGTCAAGCAAAGTTCCTCATTAGCACTCTTCAAGAAAAATCTTGATGAGTGGATGGGAAATAGGAAATACACCCCGGGGATCACTTCTGTGGCTCTGCTCGACAGGGGCACAGGAAATTAACTTTCTTGGGTGGCGTAATCCAGGGAACCTTGTTGGCTAGGCTTACCTAGGCCCTTGGGCCGATAGCTTAGTACCTACCTATGAACCTATGTCAGGCTTTTATTATTCATATGCACTGTTACATGCTATCTGAAAGTGGGTGGTGGTGGCTGAACATGCTAGGTTAACAAGGCCATGGTGTACATCCTCTGAATTGAATAGACAGCTTCAGCCTACTAGCCATGAAAATGCTAATGTGTACAATTTTATATTTGACTAAGTAAACAGCAGTATGCATTAGATGTGCTTAGGTCTCTAGCCCTCTGTACAGAGATGGCAATATAACCATGCTAGGAAGAAAGATGAGGTAAATTAAAGAATTCTGCAAGCCTTCCGTGGGAATTGTGTATTTGTCTACATGTGAAAATAATAACATGTTTGACAGCAGTTACCATAGGTAAATGACACTGGAAGATACTGTGATTCACAGAAAGTGTGTTGAGAAAGGTGCTGGGTTTCTAGACCAAAGACTCTGCTCTGTAGGGGATTATGTGATGTCTAGTACGGGTGTGGATGTTAGAAGTCCATACCTAGATGAGCAGTACATCTTCCCTTCTTACTCTTGGGGCCAAGCTGCATTTTGTGAATTGATTACTGAGTTGGATTTGAGTGCACTTTCTTTCTTTAATATAAACCTGCTGATATCAATGGTTTAATTTGGGAGAGCATACATTGGGTGCCTGCTTGGATATTTCTTCCTAAATGGTTAATAGCAGTGGAATCCAAACCCTATTACAAGCAACCATCCTTCACATTCTTGGCAGTGATATCATCCTTACTTCATAGTTTGATCAGCAGAAGGATGGTTGATGGCTGACAAGCAGCAGGAGAAAAAAAAATCATCTGAAAAAAAGCTGTACGAGGGAAATATTTCTGAAATTTTATTTTCCTTATTTTGCCTGTTTATACAACACCTCCTGGAAAGAACTGAAAAAAAAGATGTACTCAGCATATCAACTGATTCTTTAAGGAGTCTTCCACTATTGGTTACTGCTAAGGAATGCTCTACCAAATCTCTTCAGTTCAGATATTTTTTCTCAATTGTTCCTGCAGTACAGGACATGTACATCTTTTGTAAGTGTGAAACATGGCATCACAACCCACTCCAAGACATTGTGCCCTGTTTCTGTGCTATGCTGCACTGGAAGGAACAAGTCATTAGTGGGCCAGTCTTTTTGGATACCAAAACACAATATAGTTATCCGTCCACTTAGACAGAATTAGCTTAATAAATACCAGCCCAACACTACCTGAAATAAAGAAAATGAAAACTGTTATGTACTCATCAAAATGACAGCTTTATAAGCCCATTTGGCAGATTAGACCCTCTAAGACTACATGGAACCTCTCCTTTCCCTTTAAGCATCTCTCATCACACATTCTCTACTTTTCATATGACAGCATGTATCTGAGGTATGGCGAAAATTCAGGAGGAAGGACACAAGAATGCCAGACTAAACACACCACAGGTAGGAGGATGGAGGAATATATGCTACAGAAGATGGACTTTCCTTTTACAGATTTAGCATAGATTTATGTACTTACCGTTTGAATTTCATAAGAAAATGTTCATCTTCGGTAACCAATATGACAGAGACACTAAATAATCCTCATGGGAGGCTACAACAATATCATACAAACAGATGAAAGCAACCCCAAGAGAAGAAAGAGTTCAACCTAGAAGTATTGTCCAACTTATAACTACCTAATAAAAGTTTGCACTAAAGATAAGGTTATGGCAGCATAAATATTATCTATGATGGCATTACAGGAAAGGACATTCATGGTAGTAGCAATCATATCTCTAGCAGAAAGAGTTCCCAGTATTACTGATAGAGATTTTTTCCATTTTTAACAGCAGAATTCAATGCAATTAAATATTGAGTAGAAAATGTTCCTAGAAAACTTGCACATAGAAAAGGATACAAATAACAAGTCATCCTTGCAGAAAGGTATAGATCTGAGTAGTTGGTGACATCCACTCAACAGAGAAGATAATCATCCTCATTAAAATAATCAGGAGAAAAAAAAGATATGCTAAAAAGATTAATTCATGTTGGATTCAGTATCAAATTCTGGCATAAAAAAAATTGTTTTTATGAGTGTCATCCCATTCTTGTGGAAAATTAGATATGGAGGATTGACAGAAAAGAGCCTGCAACTTTGACATTTGTTTGCTTCCCTAAATGTTCTTCAGGAAAAAGTAATGGCCATTAGAAACGCTCTTCAAGGAAAAAAACTTTAGGTGTTTGAAAGCATGTGGGTCACAGGCCTGAGAAATAACCTTTGCAGCATGAAACAACTGATGGAAGGACAGGATCTTGAACATGAGTCTAAAATAAAAAGGTATTACACAACAAAACTATACATAACTCAAACAGGGCAGGAGAGAAAGTATCTCTCCCTGAGTGAAAACTAAAAATACAGCCAAACAAACCTAAATGTCAGAAAGTACCACTTTGTAGTTAACTTATGGTAATGATAAGTGTTCAAATAGATCACTGTTTTAATAGCCATTACATAAAGCTATATCCAGACAAGGAAACCACATGTCCGGCCAGTCTACAAAGCTTCAAGAACCTTCCTTGTATGCCATGTGTATGATCTTAGCATGAATGGATGTATATGAGGGATGTACAGACACAACAAAACTCAGAGCTTTCTTGTCTCTAGAAATGAAGGCTCATGTCTACTGCTCCGTCACCCCAGCCTTGTAAGGGATTATTCAAGGGGATGGAGGGAAGGTATCAATACTGCAACACTGATATTGTTATCCATACAATTATGGTAGGCTAACTACACAAAGGTACTGTGTTCTTCATTAGATCACTGTTGCAGTAGCCATTACATATGAGGCAATTACCATAGCAGAAGAAGAAGGGACGGATGGAGTCCAGAGTCCAGAATTTCCTGAAGACCAGCTATAGTGAAGCCTGATTTAGCCCGAGAAACGGCATTCAGCTTCTATTTTTTGTAAATGTATGGACAGACAACCAAGTAGTTGCTTCCAAAATGGATTTGGAGTCAACACCCTTCCAGAAAGCCCCCATATGTGGTAACTGCTTGGGCAGAATGGGCCTTGACACTTTCAACATGATTTTTGACAGACTTAGTAATGCAGAACTGAATGGAGGAAATCCATCGACAGATATGTTTATTTTGAAGCTGGGAACCCATTTTTTTTAACCATCATAACATATACAAACTTAATTATATTTTCTGAAGTATTTAGTCTTGTTCACATAATATTTTAACTATTTATGATCATCCAGACAATTAAGATTACTTTCTCCTTTGTTCTGTGGATCAGGGTAGAAAACAGGGGGGCAGATAGTCTGTATAAGGTAATGAAGGGTTTCTGAGACTCACATCCTTGAGAAAGGAAAAAAAAAGGCTGAACAGACATAAGGGCTTGTAATTCAGATACCCTCTAATTAAAGTTATCAGAAGGGAAGTCTTCCAGGTTAAAAACTTTAAAGAAAAGCTGGCTATGGAATCAAAGAGAGGCAGAGTTAGTTTTCTACAACAAAGTTCAAATCCCAAGGAGGAGCACCTTTCTTTCTTGGAGGGCCAATACGTAAAACCCATTTAAAAATAATTTGGCATGACAAAGAGAGGAAGGGGGGATCTACTAGAAGAGAGGCTGAAATGACCAAGAGACATATGCTCAGCCATAACTGAGCAATTCACAAAGGTATTTGAGAACCATGAGTACCCCCACTTGAGATTGGTCCTGTCCTCTATTTTGGCACCAAAAGGAAAATCTTTTCCATTTGGATAAACAGGATTTCTTAGAAAAAGGTTTTCTTTCTTTCTTTAACACATGTTGCACATCCTAAAAGTCATTAAATACTAATCATCTACACTGTTACATTGATATATTGAATACTGATATGAATCAGAGATCCATTGTCCTATATGAACAAGCCCACTATGTAAGGTTTTGGTAATTACCCCAGACCAGTGTCATGAGAAGGGAGAAAAATAAGTTATGTTCTTACCATAACATTCCATGTGTGTTGTCTATCTTGACCTTTACTCTCACTGATGGGACCTGATCAGACACGTCTTGTTCTTTCCAATAGCTCAAAGTCTTCAGCAAAGCTTGTGGGCCTCCTTCCCTACCCATAATGCAGTTTCCCAACTATCTCAGATCTTGTTTGCCCACCCAGAAGGTAAAATAATGCATACCCTAACTAGGGTCGATTTCCTGGACAATGTCAGTATCTCTGAGGTTATGGAGATCCCAGAAACCAACATCCACTCGGTCTTCCAGGAGTACTGGAAGGGGGTTTGGAGGGTGGGTTGTGAGAATAAGGTTCAAGATGGACAACACACATGGAACATTATGGTAAGAACATAACTTCTTTATTTGTTGTTGTCAATCTTGCCTTTATTCTCACTGATGGGACCCTGTCCCAAGCAACATAATTCCTGGGTGGCTCATGGAAGAATATTCCTCAGAACCATAGAACCAAAGGAAGCCCTACTCCTGGAGGTCAAATCCACTTTGTAATGAGTAATAAAGGTATGCGGCTTAGCCCATGTTGCAGCAGTACAGATACTGTCCCATGAAAGTCTTGCTTGAAAGGCTGCTGAAGTTGCAACTGATCTAGTGGACTGTTCTTTGACAGGAAAGGGAAGAGGTTTGCTTTTTGAGGAGTAGATGCTAGATATACAAAGGACCAGCCATCTAGACAATGTAACTTTTGAGACTGGTAACCCTTTTCTGGTCTCAGAGTAAGATACAAAAAGTTGATCCCATTTCCTAAATTCTGAAGTCCTGTGCAAGTAGAACACAATTGTCTATGAATATCCAAAAGATGTAGAGAGTATGTGCCTTTGTTTTGGTGATTAGAAAAGAAAACAGGTAACTCAATAGTTTGGTTTAGATTGCTTTCCGACACGACCTTTGGGAGAAAGGAAGGACTGGTACATAATGACATTCTATCCTAATGAAAAATTAAATATGGGTGTTTGGACGAAATAGCCTGTAGTTCTGATACTCTTCTAGCTGAGGTGACAGCTACCAAGAAAAGTGTTTTCCAAGATAAGAATTTTAAATCGCATGTCGCTGAAGATTCAAATGGAGAGTGAATGATATTTGTTAAAATGAAATTAAGATCCCAGGGTGGAGTTTCTTATATTGAGGTCTGATCAATGTTGTTCCCTTTAAAAAAGCTCTGCAGAGTCTGTGTGACATAAGAGAAGAACCATTTTCTCCTACATGGTAATTTGAAATTGCAGCTAATTGGACTTTAATAGTAGATGCAGCCGCACCTTCATGAAATAGTTTTGCTAGGAATTCCAATATAGAATGAATGGAAGCAGAAAAGGGATCTACTTGGTTATCAGTCACCCGGATAACAAATCTATTCCATTTACTCTTGTATATCTTACGTGTGGAAGTTTTACAGGAAGACAGCAGGATATGCTTTACTGGAGATGACAGATGGGGAAACCTGACAATCAAGGGAACTGGAGTGGCCAAGCTGTCAACTTGAGGTTGTGAATGCTGGGATGTGCCATTCCTGATGGATGCATCAGTAAATCTGGAAATGGGTCCAGAATCCATGGTTTGTCCTGGAGATGAGGCTGTAGAAAGGGAAACCAGATTTGACAAGGCCAATAGGGTGCGATGAGGATTATCGTGGTCTCCAACAGACTTGCTTTCTGTAGTAGTTTGGGAATCAAGGGAAAGCATATAGGAGTCCTGGAGGCCAATCATGAACAAATGCATCCCTCGGTGACTCCCCCTCTGGAGGAATTAGGGCAAAGTAGTTGCTGCATTTGGAGTTGGTGAATGATGCAAAAAGGTCACAGCAAGGCTGGCCCCATTTCCAGAAAATTTCTTCTGCTACTACTTGATTGAAGGACCTTGGCCACAATCACATTGGATCTCTCTGGGATATGGATTGCAATTAGAAAGTGATTGGAGAACATTGCTCATTGCCAAACCTTTAGAGCTTCTCGACAAAGGAGATAAAGATCTGGTTTCCCCCTGCTTGTTTATGTACCAGACCACTGACATATTGCCTGATTGAATTGTTATGGTTCCTAGTGGGACAGAGTCTTAAAATGCCTACAACAATAATAGCACTGCTCTCATCTCTCAGATGTTTATATGCAAGTGAGCCTTGTGTTCCTGCCAAGTTTCTTGAACAGTCTTTCCTAGATAATGACCCCCCTCCATCTGAGAAGGATCCGTGATCACTGTGGCTTGGGGTTGAGGCAAAGTAAAAGAATGGCCCTGAGACACTGACGAAGAGTGAACCCACCACTCGAGATCCTTCTTGCAAGACGTGGTTATAAAAATTTTGTGAGACATTGGAAGGTCTAGAATCGACCACTGTGTGGAAAGCAACCACTGCAGAATCCTCATGTGTAGGCATGCTAGAGGGATGAGTACATTAGATGCTGCCATCTTTTCCAAAGTCTGTAGTGTTTGCTTTGCCGTGGCTCGACTTTTTCCTGATAAGTTGCCTGACATGTAGGCGAATATAGAGTACTCTCTCTAGTGGAAGTCTCAGTACAAGGTTGACTGTATTTATTTCTGTGCCTATGTATAAAGGTTAAATTTTGAGATGGATTTGTCGTAATTTATGGTAATTCCTAGTTTGGAGCAAAGATGAAGTACATAGGCCTTGGCTTGTAGCAGCAGAAGTTTGGTTGGGTTGGTTATGAGCCAGTCATCCAAATATGGAAACACCTGGATTCTCTGGCATCTGAGGTGCACCTCCACTACTTTCATGCATTTGATGAACATTCTGGGGGCTGTAGTGAGACCAAAGGGCAGAGCTCAAAAATAGAAATGAGCGACTCCCATCCGGAAGCGCAGGTACCTTCTGGATCGTCTTTCCATCTTGATATGGTAGTATGCATATTGAAGGTCTATAGAGCACATCCAGTTGTCTTTTCCCAGGAATGGAATTATAGACTGCAGTGTTTCCATCCGGAACTTGGTTTTCTTCACTGATTTGTTCAGTTCACTGAGATCCAATATTGGTATCCAGCCCCTGTTTTCTTTGGAACTAAAAAGAATCTTGATAAGTTCCTGATCCTCTCTGGTCTGCGGGGACTTCTTGGATGACTATTTTCTTTAGCAACTTTTGAATTTCTAACACTGCTTGCTCCTGTTGACTGGGTGATACAACTGGAATTTACTTCTTTGCTAGAGCAGGGCTGGAAAAGGGGATTATGTAACCCCTGGATATTATGTCTTGCACCCATTTGTCGGTGGTGATGATCTGCCAGGATTTGAGGTGCAAAGACAACCGACCCCTGACTGCCTCCAGAGGTGAACAATCGGGCACTCCTTCAGGAGCACTGAAAGGGTCTACTAGAGAAAGATTCCCTAGAGTCCTGATTCTGCAGACCCCCTCTACCACGAGGATGGCATCTTCCATTATTGTTCTCCCCTCTGCCTTGGTGGGAACTATCATCCTGTGTGTCTTAGTAAGACCGCTGAGATTTCCTGAACCACATTTTCACACTACCCCTCTGACCCTTTGGATAAGGTCTAGTGGGTATAGAAAAACATACTACAATGGCAGACAAGGTCTTACCCTCTTGCTAACACCAAGTTAGCATTTCTTTAACTTTTGGCCTGAAAAGAGATGAGCCATCAAAGGGAGCATTAGCAAAAGAAGACTTAAAGGGCTCCACAAAATCACAAAGGCACATACAAACCTGCCTCCTTATAGAGATGCCTGATCCTGCTGCCCTACTCGCTCCATCTGCTGCATAAGAAATAAGCCTCATGGATGAGTTGACAACTGAATTGAGGGTAGCCAGCTGTGCATTGATCGTATCTGCCACCGCATCAGCTACAACTCCTTGGAAAGAGTCTTTTAACTCTTTCAGCAGGTGTCTCTGTAATCTGGTGAAGTGAGTAAGATAATTCAGTGATCTCAATGTGAAAGCCAGTAAAGAAAAGACATGCTTCCTGTATCTATCCATAGTCCTAAAATCATGATTAGGATGGATAGCGGAACTAGTTTTGGAAAGTTCCTTCTTTGTGGCCATCTCCATGACCATGGCATCCATTGCTATACCTTTTGTGATGAAAGCTTGATCCTTGAGGGTTGTGTTGTACTTAGTTGGCCTCCTAGGAGTGGGATCTATGGAGTCTGGGGTCTCCCAAGCCTTTTTGAGATATTAACTGTACAAGCTTATCAAATGGAGGAATCACCCAGAAAGTTGAAGGGTGGGATACAAAGGCCTTCAGGTTTACAGACTCCTCAGTAGAAGGGGATGAGGATGTTTAGATTGTCTCCAAAGGAGACATCTTCATGAGGCAATCGTGGGACCCCTTCTGCTTCATCGAGGTCAGTAACCGAAGTGACCGACTCCTGCGCTAAGTCATAGGAAGTTACTAGGCTACTGGCCCTGAGGCCTTTACAAGCCTAGCCAAGAATTTAGTCTGTGTTCCAACAAGTCAGCACCCTATGCCACTGTCCAACAGGGACATAGGTGGAATCCCAGGGGTGCATTTTCTGTTTCCCATCCAGTTATCCAGGCTGCACTTAAAAAGGTTTAATGAGGTACTCTGTTTTACGTGGAGAGGGAATCTATTCCAGAAAAAGGGGAGTCTATGGGACACAAATCTGCCCTTCCAGCAAGTCATATTGATGTCACAGACCAGGTTGAGGTCTCGCGTGTGGGTTACTTGAGTGGAGCTTAACTTGCGGATATGCAGCAGTCCCACCAGGGCAGGTTCTGAGATTGCTTTGTATGCCAGACAGAGGTCAACTCTGAGGAGTCTGTAGGAGACTGAGTAGAGGGACAGGGCTTTTAGCCTACCTGTGCAGAGTAGATGTTTGAGGCCTTGGATTCTCTGGGTGAGGAATCTCTGTGGTCTCTCTAGCTGCTGCATGTGCTTTGTGAGGTACATGCCGAAAGGAGCATTATATTCAATAATCGGTCTTTTAAGGGAAGACTACAAGGATGTTATGACAACCTTGTCCCTGGATGAGATACCCTTACTAATGAGGTGAGCCATGTAGAAAGCTTTCTGTACAATGGAGGCAATATGGTGGTCAAAAGTCAGTTTATTAACAACCTGGGTTCCCAAGTCCCTCACGACTGATTGCGTGCTTAGTACCTTATTATCAATTTGATATTTTGTGGGGAAGTCATTCTCCCCAAAAGGGATGATGATGCATTTTATGGCATTCGGTTTGAGGCCATGTTTCTGGCATCAGTCATTTGTTTGGGTGAGACCCTCCTGAAAGATGTCCACATCACTAGGGGAATTGATGACAGCACCCAGCTTGCAGTCATCAGCAAAATTGGTCAGCCATAGCCCACTATATTTGGCCTGCACCTCTGAGAAGTATATCCCAAACAGCAGAGGCCACAAGACTGATCCCTGGGGTACACCACTTGTTATGGGTCTACTACATGAGGTGGCTTCCCCTGTTTTGACTAGGTGGGTTCTATCAGTGAGCCAGTTTGCTACCCAGCTGGTAACGTATGGATTGATGACTAGTTGAGAGAGTTTATCTATTATATCCAAGTGGGGAATAGTATTGAAGGTCATGGCCAGGTCAAGGTAGGTGGTGTGCACCATCTTCTCCTTGTCTATGGCCTTGGTGACTGTCTCAAAGAAGTCAACCAAATTTAACAGGCATGACCTCCCCTTGACAAAACCAAACTGTGTGGGATCAAGTGTCTGGAGGATGCCAATGTCCTTGTTAATGAGGTCCATGATACTCCGCTCCATGGCCTTGGAGATCAGGCTAGTTAGGCTTATGGGTCTATAATTTCCTGGATCAGTGGACGCTCCACCTTTGTGCAAAGGGATGACAGTAGCTGTCCTCCACTCAGCTGGGACAAAGCCGGTACTCAGGCTTTGGTTGAATAGGGTGCCTAATGGTGCTGTATGTTCCTGCCTGAGTTCATGTAGGATGCAGGCTGGGATGTTATCGGGTCCCATGGAGGCTGCATTTTTTGCTTTTGAGAGGACAGTGTTGACTTGCTCCTTAGAGATAAGGGGAGGGGCAGGTACTGAAGATGTCCTGTTTTACTGATGGGAGGGGGCAGAGGAGTGAAGTTTTCACTGAAAGGGTTTGTGTATGTTGGTGTCCTTGACCACCACTTCTGAGCAGATCTGGGTGCTTCCCTTGAGAATGTGGGCATATGTAAAGAAAGACCTATGATTGTCTTTAGTAGGTGTGGCCAGTCTGGACTCAATCTCAATCTCAATCTGGAGGATTTCTTATTAGCTTGTTTACTTGTTCAGGCTAAGGAGAAATTGCTTCCAATTAGACACCTGCTCCTTCTTGGTCCTGGAAAGCAATTTTTTCCTTTTATTACAGAGTTTATTTATTGCAGGTGTCCACCAGACAGGTTTACTCTTCCTTGAAGAGGAGGATTTCGTCCTGTCTGGTATTCCTGATTCCATGCAGCTATATACATGCTCACATAGTACTTTGATGTAAGTTTGGACATATGTGCCAGTTTCTGTGGAGGAGGAGGTGGATGTGAAGCTTCCCTCAGGAGGTTGCAATCAGCTTTGGAGAAGTTTTCTTTGTTTGACCCTAACTAGGGTGAAGGTGTGTGTGTGTGTGGGGGGGGGGGGGTCGGGTGAGATGGTAACTTTGAAAGTGACTGCTTTGTGGTTGGATCTTACCAGGGATGATGACACTAAGGATGCTGCAGTGGTTACTTATGTTGGTTAATACCAAGTCGAAGATATTTTCACCTCTTGTGGTGGTGTCAACCAACTGGTCCAAGGCATTTGCACTAACAAAATCAAGCAATCTCTGGGCATTTATTTTTGGCATGAGTATTTCTTCCAATCTATGGCTGGATAGTTAAAGTTGTCCAGTATCAGGGTAAAGGGTTGAATCTTGATAGATTCGAAGAGGTTCAGATAGGTGGAGTGGGCATCTTGAGTCAGAGTTGGAGGCCTGTAGCTAGCTATGATTTGAATACGGGTCTTGTCAATTGTTAACTGCACCTGGAGTATTTCCTATGCATCATACTGACTGACCAGTCTAGATGTGTGTCTGTCTTTTACATATATTGCAACTCCACCTCCTTTTGTTTTGCTGCCCATGGCTTGGGGTCTGAATGAATGATAGGATGAGTAACCCAGTATGGCTGGGGTGCTCTCCGCAGCTATGATCCAGATTTCTGTGACTGAACAAATGTCAGCTTCTTCCAGGGTTAAGAATGCTTGCAATGAGTGCAGTTTCAGATTCCTAGCATTTAGCAGCATGACTTTTAATTTATATTTTGATGAAATTTTCATGTTGGTAATTTTGACCTCATGGCATTGCCTAAAAAAGGCACTATGGGGGAAGGAACAGCCTTTTCCCAGGAGCCTGAAGCCCAAGGGAGACACATGCAGGCTATTTCTGGCAAAGCATCGTGACTTGTCAGTCATGTCATCCCACACTGTCAGATACTGGATCCCCTTTGAATGACACCAGAACTAAGCCAGTTGTTAAAGTCAATAATTTTCTGTTTGTATTGAGGCATCATTCTGGGTGACTGCAGAATGCTGCTTAAGGTTAGGGACATACCTGCCTGGGGCACATACTCAGCTAGCTCGAGCATGTCTCTGTTTATAAAGTCCAGGGAGGTACATCTCAAGTCATTCAATCCAACATGGACTATGACAGAGTCATAAGAGCACCTGTTCAGAGACTTGAGTGCATTGGTGATATGGTGGACTCTGGCACCAGACAAACAACTAACTGTGACTTTCTCCTTATCCAGCCTAGTGAGGGGCACACCTGTGTGCTTCCTCTTGCATGTCCTCATCCAAGGAACTTCTTCATTGGGGTATTCTGGAGAAGTTTCGAAAGGGGGGAGTCCCCTGGGGAATATCCTGAGGCCTTGTATCCCTGCGGTCTTGTGGATGAATGTGAGGAGGAAAATACATCTGTACTGAAGAGGGAGGAAGCTCCGATGGAAACTGTTTCTCAGGCTGAGGGGCAGTAATTTCCCTCCTCATAACCTCAAAAGTAGACCGCCCCTGCTCCGAGGAACTCCCCAGGCCTGACAACAAAGATGTCGGACCTGAGAGAGGTTTTGTATCTGATGAATATCAGCTCTCAGAGGTTTCCTGCTCCAACTGGGCAGAAAAACTTGGGGTGGACATCGGGTCCGAAGAACCAATAGGTGGTTTTGGATCCGATACAGACACTACCTGGATATCAGAGTCTTCCGGCTCCGAAGCTGATGGATGGTTCAGAGGAGAAGTAGGCACCAGTGGGGTTATGCGAGTCTGATCCGACTGCTTTGGGTTCAGATCCAAAAGAAGGTTGGCCAAGGCAGGTGTCTTGAGAAGCCTCTGCACCATTGTATCCAGTGTCCATTCTATGGACAGTGTTGGGGATCTCGACCTAGCAAGAAAGGATGATGCAAGCTGAGTTGAAATTGTCTCCGAGGATGGAAACTGGTTCTGATAACGAAACACAGAAGCCACAGGAGAGTTGGGAGCCGACTCCATGAATGACTTTGGACTGAATGTTTGGAGCAATCCGAGGAGGTCCCTGGCATTATAGTAGTTGTCCGCTCCATAAGAACTGTCAGAGCAGACAACTTTAGTTGTTTACATCTCAGCTCTGACAAGGTTTTTGGAGTGGGAGATGACCATTTCCCTGACCTCTCCGATTTATCAGGTTTAGGAGATGAGGGATCAGATATGATACCCTCAGAGAAGGGGGTTTTAATCAACCCCCTCATTATAAACTTATTTTTACATTCTAACAATGCCTTTGAATTAAAGGCATGACAAATGACACATAACTCTTGTAAATGAAGAGGCTCCAAACAGTAAACACACAAAGTGTGCAAATCTCTGAAGGGCATCTTCTTGCTGCAATTTCTCACATTTTTTAAAGCCCAAAGCCTTACCTTACTTTTGTTTTGTGACATAACAGAAAGTAGTCTATCAAAGCACTAAATTATAGAGAGTAAATATCCAATATCAGAAAAACAACTGCTTAAACTATTTAAAGTGTTCAAACTAAGCAACGACAACAATAACAAGGCTAGAAAAGAGGAGTCCTCTAATTTAAATGGACTTCAGAGCAAGAAAAGTGTGGGGGGGGGGGGGAGTCCTGTAACTTAAACAGAGTTTGGAAGGGGGAGAAAAGTCCTCTAACTTAAATGGACGTGAAGCTAATAAAAAGTTTTCTAACTTAAATGGACTTTGAACAAGGGTTGGCTGACCATTCTCTAACTGAAATGAACGGGACTCAATAAAGGAAAACTCAAAAAATTGTAATGGACCCTAACAGAAGGGGCAGGGGAACAGCTTGTAGGTAAAAGGGGAGTGACACAGCACTACTACAGCCAGAAAAGGGCACTACTAAATGGAAAAACTAGCGAAAGATTAGCACTAACTGTAAACTACAGAAATATAAGAAAAATATAGTTAAAAACAAAAAAATAAAATTGTAATACACTTGGCCCCAACCTTTCTTGAAGAACCATCTTGCAGAGCAGCAAACGAGATCTGAGGTAGTTGAGGAACTGCATTATGGGTAGGGAAAGAGGCACACAAGCTTTGCTGAAGACTTCCAGCAATTGGAAAGGCCGAGACAGATCCGACATGTTGGCTCTGACCCCATCAGTGAGAATAAGGGTGAAACTGATAACACATCCAGTGCTTTCTGGTCCAAAAGGGAAAAAATCTGCAACATCCTTGGTAAGTCCCTCCTGATCTTTTGCAGGAGTACGGAAATGAGAGGAAAGGGATGGAAGCAAAAGGAAATATCCTTATTTAGTGGACTGAAAAGTCATCTGTCTTCCAGGACTCATTACAGGGTGTCCTGGAGCAGAAATATTTCAAATGTCTGTTTAGCTTGGAGGCAAAACAGATCTATATGGGGGACCCACCCAGTGCACTATCTGGAGGAAGATGTCGCAGTCTAGCACCCACCTGTGGTGGTCTGGATCAAAGTGTCTGCCACTGTTTTCTGCTCTGTTTTCTGCTCTGAAGGAATGCAAACTGCTACAAGAAATAAGTGTGGCTGAGTTGCTGTGTACTAGGCAATTGTAGACAGTCTTCAAAGGAGGCATGATCTTGTTCCTCCCTACTTATGTACTACATCACAATGGTGTTCTCTGTCAGCACTTAAAGAGCTCCTGCACACCAAAGTTGATTGAACATTTTCAGGACATTTATTAGGGCCATCATCTCTTTTATGCTGATGTGTTTGCATCTTTGCTGTGATTCCCATATTCCCTGTATCTTGCCACATGGAGAAACAGTATCCCAAGCAAAGTCTGAGATATCTGTAGCCACTGTTTGAGAGGGGTTTGGAGGACAGAAAGGAATATTTGGGTTGCAGAGGACCTGATTGGCCCACAAAAGGGGTTCTTTCTTCACAAATTAGAAACTGAAATTGGGAATAACAGAGTGTGGGAGTACTGGGCCCAAATTGGTTTGAGAAACTATTGGATCTTTCTAATGTGAAATCTGATGTGCGGAATCATAAAGACAGAGGCGGCCATTGAACCAAGCACTCGAATAAATTCTCTTGTACTGATCAATGTCTGAATGGACAGACTGAGAAAGTGCATCTCCCCATGATTAGTCTGCATCTTTTCTGGAGGAGGAAACGCCAACATCAGGAAGATGTTTGTAAAGCAACCTGTGACATGGAGCCACCATGACTATATTTTTTTTCGGGTTTAGAATGAAGCCTAAATTCCTAAAGAGATTCATAGTATACTGTAAGGCTATTAATGTGTCTTGGCTGGTTGAGGCTGATATAAGGCATCTGTCTAAATAAGGGAATTTGCATATGCATTGAAGCCTACAATGGGCAATCACTGGAGCAAAGCCTTTTGTAGTGACTTTTTTAAGCAGTAGAAAGTCCAAAGGATAAAGAAATAAACTGATAATGTGATCCCAAGGCAAAGAATCTTAAAAAAGAGATATGCGCTTTTTGTGAATGGAAATATGCAAGAAAGCATATTTTAGTTCTAGAGTGACCAGACATTCTTGAGGGGAAAGAAGAGAGTTTCAACGTTAAGATTATGAATTTTGGAATGAGCAGACAAGTGTTTTGTTTGGAAACATCTATAATAGGCATCCAAGCTCCTTCTTTCATGGGGACCAGCAAAAACGTGTTCCTATTGTGCTGAGGAGACTGGTTCTGTGATCCCCTAACAAAGTACCTCTGCAAAGATTTGAAGCATGAGGTTCAGAGGGTCTTTTGGAGACTGAATGATTCCTGTGTCCATCAGTGTTTGCAATCCTGTTACATGATATTTAAAACCCAAGAGTCTATGGATATTGATTGCCAAACAGGAAGATATAAAGAAAGATTTCCCTACAATTTTCTGCAGAAGGCTGGGCTAGGCAGGAGGAAGTTGGCAAGAATAGTCAGAACTTTTTTTCTGCATCAGGTGGATCCTTGGGATCCATCTAATTTCTTTTTGACTTTCCTTTACCATTTAATTTTGAACTGCTCTCTCCCAGATTTCTGCTGTCCAGATTTTAAGAACTTACGAAGATATGGGCCTGGATTGGAAGGAAAGTTCTTTTAAAATTTGGTAACTGGAAATAAAAATAGCTGTTTAACATCTGGCATGACTTTTATTTTTCACCTCTATATTTTTAAAAACTTCAGCAGAGGTGTTTCAAAAAGGAAGTCTTTGCCCAGAGAGGGATTTAACACAGCTTTCACATTCTCAGGGAAGAATGAAGTCTTATCAAAGCATGTCTTCTCA